>NW_010367845.1:138585-267569 GCF_000414095.1 Morus notabilis | reverse complement strand
AAAATAATAATTACAATATCATATTATAATTATAATATCATATTATTAAAATAATTATAATATTATTATAATATCATATTATATGGTAAAATAATAATATTATAGTTATTAATATAATTATGATATTATATTATATTATATTGTATTATGAGTCTAAATTTTAGATTGAGAATATTATAAATTTTAAATTTCATTAGCGGTATTGTGAAAGTTTTATTAATTGTACTATATTGATTCCCGCACAATCTAAAAGTTAAAATTGTCTTTAGACTGTTTCTGATTTTGGTTGTAGATTCTTGAAAAATTCTTCAAAAAACACTTTTGAGGAGATTTACCAAATACTAAAATCAGTTTCTGCTATAAGTAGAAGCTGATTTTGGAAAGGAAAAGTAATACCAAATTGAGCCAGAAGCAGCGTTTAAAAAGCTCTTTTGAATAGACTTTATATGTGGAACATACTTGCTATTGGTAATAGTTTTTAATACTAGTGGTATCCTAAATATTTTTTTATTTTTTTATCGGTTTTTTTTTTACATGAGATCTCTTAAAAAATCACTAGTAGAACACTCTGTTTTGACTATTAAATTATTTTTTTAACAATTAAATTTGTAAAGAGAATAATTTTATACAACGCGTAATAAAATTTTAAGATGAATACGTACAAATCTAACCGTTAATAACTTAATTTAACATTTAGAATATTATATTGATAAGTTTTTTTTTTAAAAGAGTCTTATAGCAGAGGCTCCCGTTTTCATTTGAGAGAAAAAGATGAATGAGACATTTGGTTTATGTATTAGAATCATATGATTAGAACTGTTTTTAATTTACGTGTATTTTTTATGAGAGAAAATACTGTAACGAATCATGAACTATAATTCAAATCATAATTTAAGAGTGCGTTTGGTTTATGGATTAGAACCATGTGATTAGAACTATTTTCAATTTACGTATATTTTTTATGAGAAAAAATACTGTAACGAATCACGAACTATGATTTAAATCAGGGAATGAATTCATCTACTAAATATCACAAATCTTCTAACCAAACATGCTTGAAGAATTGGTAGGGTTCTCAGTCCACTCCAGTGCGCACTTAGCTAGGCTACACGTGCTGGTTGGGATTAGATTCGCGGTCCCTGGTTTCTGGTTCTGGTTGGAGTCAATAAAATAACAACTTTACCAAAGTCAAAAAGGATTCCTTGCGTTGCTATAACGCACCTCCCCCTTTTCTTTTCTTGTCTTGTCTTTACTCTTTAGATGTCATACATCACAAACTCCACCGACTTTTCTCATCTTTATTTCTTTATTTATTGAATTTTCGTCTTCATTTTTTTATTAGATTGAACAAAAAAATAAAATAAAAATCAAAGTAGGCATACTATAACGTTTGATCTTTATTGTTTGGTACGACATATCGGTTCCACAATTAAATTTGGAGCCCATTTAGTTAGAAGATTCGTTCTCTGATTCGAATCATGATTCGTAATTCGTTTCAATATTTTTTTCATAAAAAATACACGTAAATTAAAAATAATTCTAATATCATAGTTCTAATTCATAAATTAAAAAGGCTCTTGATGATTAGAATTGCTCGCTGTGGAAAAACAATCAAACCCGTAACAAACTACCATTTAAAGGAAGATGATTATGGGAATTTTTCAAAAATTTGCTCATTCAAAGAACCTTATAAATTAATTAAAGAAAAAAAAGGAAAAATATGTATTTCGTTAGCCACCTCTTAGATGTTCATTGTATTGTACTTCCCATTTATTTATTATTTTCGGAAAGTTGCACATATTTTTTCTGTTATTTGATGCACATTTGGACGATCTATTCTGCGAATCATGGCAACGTGGCTGTGTCAGCGACTTTAAAGAAATTCCAAAAAAAGAAAGCTCCTCACACATCAAAATGAAAATATATATCTATATGTAGTTCCGATAAATTATTTTTTTTAGTCTTAGTGTGAAAATCTAAAGTCCCAGAGGGGGTAAAAACTCTAGGGTCCATAAATTGTTGCTTGTTAACGGTTACCACGCCATGTCATTTTCGGCTTTTGAGATCCGTTTAATTCGTTGATTTAAATTTTTAATTTGAGTTGAGATGTGATTTTATGTGAAATTTTTTTATTATAATAAAAAAAGTTAAATGTGATTGTTTCTGAGAGTTTTTTACTATAACAAAACTCAAATTATAAACTCAAATCGGTAAAATGAACAGAGTATGAGAATTATAAAAATAAGAGAATACAAATGATAGCGTATTTATCACTCTCATATTCCTTTATAACATTTAATATTTAATATATAAACTTTATTAACCTGATATATTATTATCTAAATAAAAAAAATAAGATAATGCAGTTTATAAATCAAACCGTAAGTATAAAAAATGACAAGAAAAAATGACATTACCATTTTTTGCATAGCGCTAGGCAGTGTTTAGCCAGTATTAAATAGGTGTATTTTTCTCTCCTTACAATACGAAGCTTCCACCTTTTGTTATTTTCTCCTTTTAGCCACCCAGAAAAAGGAAAAAAAAAAAAAGGAAAAAAAAGAAAAGAAGCAAGATAATAAAGTAAGGGAATATTTTGTGATCGTGTTGTTTTTTGTTCGTTTGTTTGGTACCATCCCTCCTGTGTTTTCTGTCTTTCTGGTTCCCCATAATTTGCCATTCCGTGCAATACTTACCCACCAAGGCCACCGCTCAGTCTTCCTAATTCTTCTACTTTGCTCTTATCTTCTCATTCTGCCATTTCTCATCACCATCTCAACTCAAAACTTTCTTGGTCGCCGCCATGTCTTTCAGATGGCTTAGTCGGGTATTCTCTTCTTTCTTTTCGTCTCTTTTGATTTGATTTTGTATTTTTATTTTATCTTTCTTTGTTTTTTGGTTGTTGGATTTGTTTAGTTATGTTTGCTTCTAGATCATGATTTTATATGTACGAAACAAAAGCTGTTTTTTTATTCTTTTTAATCTTCCAAAGGTTCTGCTTTTACTGCAGACACATTATATTTGGAAGATTTAGTTGTTAAAGATCTAGGCCACTTGTTTTTATATTTGTATATTTGGCGAGATTGGCCGGAGGATTTTGCTTTTTGCTTCCTTAGTAATGTAATGGTCACATTTTTTTAGCAATCACTGGTTCATGATGATCTCTGTTTCTTTGGTAAGAGTTGATAGAGATACTAAGAGAAAAATATTGGTAAGAGGGAAATGTTTTATTATTTGAAAAAAAAAAATTTATTCAAAAGGCCTTCTTCAATGGATGAGGACGTGTGATTTTAACGACAAGACCTTTTGGAAAATTGATTCAAAATACTTTTGTTATTCACGAACTTTGCTTACTGTGATATAAATAACATTGTTATGTTTGGGAGATTGGTTTTGATGGAATTGTGTTTTGAGCGCAAACTGGTTGTGTTATGCAGCCAAATGCTTCATCTGGCATGGGCGTTGCCGATCACGGCAAAAACGCGTTCATGGAACTGCAGAGGAAGAAGGTTCACCGCTATGTGATCTTCAAGGTTGATGAGAAGAAAAGAGAAATTTTGGTTGAAAAGACTGGTGGTCCAGCCGAGAGTTACGACGATTTCACTGCAGCTTTACCTGAGAATGATTGCCGATATGCTGTTTATGACTTCGATTTTGTGACCTCTGAGAACTGTCAAAAGAGCAAAATATTCTTCATTGCATGGTTAGCTTTAAACTCTTGACCAATACTCTTTGTTTATGATGTTATTGTTAGAGGCTATTGTTTCAAGCATTCACATTTGTGAAGAATCAAAGTTTGGCCCTGACATTGGCTTTCTGCTTGCATTTCCTCAACTTTCATATTGCCCTTCGCAGATGTGAATTTACCAGACCAAACTTCTACCAAAAATTATGAACAGAGAAAAATCGAGACACAAACAATTTACTTGGTTCGGATTTTCTTGAGAAAATCCTACATCTAGGGAAAATTCCCCAACAGATCCACTATCAGAAACAAGAACGATTACACCTTCTAAAATCTCACAGCACAATTACAGAGATAAGTCTCTCTCTCAGAATACAAGCTCTCAAAACCCAGAGCAAAAACCCGAAACTCACAATCTCTCTCTTGTTCTCTCACCAAGAATTCAATCTCTAGAGAATTACACAATATCTTGCTATGACTTTTTTTAGAATAAATAAAACTTAATGACTCAGCCTATTTATAATACAAATACAATAAACTAACTAAATGACTTAATCAGAGTTAGACTTCTAACCACTCATGGTTAGTTAAATATAAGTCAGTGGTTGTTGTCCTAATCCGTTACTAACTAACTTACTTAAGAATCAGTCTTATCAAGATAGAGTTATTTTTATTAACAACAGATAATTAGAGAAGGATCAAAATTGTGCCTGAACATTGGTTTTCTATTTGCATTTCTACAAATTTCTTATTGCCCTTCACAGATATTTGTGAAGGATCAAAGTTTGGCCTTAACATTGGTTTTCTGTTTGCATTTCTTCAACTTTTTTGTTGCACTTCACAGATAATTTTTAATGGATCAAAAGTTTCGCCTGAGCATTGGTTTTGTGTTTGCATTTCCTTAACTTTCATATTGCCTTTCACAGATATTTTCTGAAGGATCAAAATTTGACCTTAACATTGGTTTTCCGTTTGTGTTTTCTCAACTTTCATGTGGCCTTCCACAGATAATTAGTGAAGGATCAAAGTTTGGCCATAAAATTTGTTTCTGTTTGCAATTCCTCGATTTTCACTTATTGCCCTCGACAGATAATTAGTGAAGGATCAAAGTTTGGCCTTAACATTGGTTTTGTTTTTGCATTTCCTCAACTTCCATATTTTACCTTTCGCAGATGCATCGTTTCCGATGATATATATGTTTCAAATATCTTTCATTTCAATTGACTTTGCTCTTCGTACCAATTTGATAAGGTCCCCTTCAACGGCAGGAGTTCGTTCCAAGATGCTCTACGCCACATCCAAGGACAGGTTTAGAAGGGAGCTGGATGGCATCCACTATGAGATTCAGGCAACCGATCCCACAGAAATGGATCTCGAAGTGCTTAGAGAACGAGCAAACTGAACTGGTCTCTTCAGTTTGAACATTTCCTCCTCTATAACCACAGAATTCTCTGATTGCTGTCAGTTAATTCTACCTGTTGCTTCTTATAGATCACATTGTGAGGTTGTATTTTGCCCATCTGTTGAATAAACTAGCATGTGGGAATGGTGTGAATTGTGAAAGTTGGGCTAATGTTTTCTAGTCGCTGAAAATATTGAGTTTTTTTTTTTTTCTTCTCAGATGTATTATTACTTTTATGCAATCTCAAGGTACTATATAATTCTACATGTACTAGCCATATTATAAAATCAAGACACCAATTTCAAAACACTCAAAAGAAACTTCAGAGATCACATGACTAGAATTGTTCTTTACACAAGCAGAAAACTCAACTATGAGAAAACTCTTTAACTTGTATTGCTTGACCTTCTCTTGATTGATCATGATGCGGAAACTGTTTTGGCCTCGAACTACTTGTTGTTTATTAGTGTTCTTCAGCTTACTGTCGTTTCTATTGTCATTACTTGAATGTTGTCGTTTTGTTCATGTGTTGTCTCTTTTTTTTTTTTTTTTTTTTTTTTTTATGTTAAGCTTCTATTGTTCGAGAAAAGAGACAGACTTGGATTGGATTTAATTCATTAATGGTTAAGTAGTGCCATATCTTCAATTTCTGTGAAATGGAATACAAAGTTGTATGCAGTTTTTCGTGCAATTCATACTTCATAAAACAAGAAGAAAACAATTAATAAGTTAGAAAACCATGTTCACATGCGAATAACAGTAAAACGTGCTGAGATTCGAGCGTTGTTTTTTCTTTTCATATTTCTTAACAGCAAACAGAATCACTACACTATAGTAGATCACCATGTCCTCAAAGACTATAATTTATCCATTATAAAATTTATCTAATCTATAATGGCTAATGATGTCAAGGTAACACCTGGTCAAACAATAATATATCTTCACATATGAAATCGTACAATAAAAGAGAAATACTTTTGTATTCCATTCATGAAATGCAAGGGATGAATTTCAAACTCTTCATAACTACAAGCCAGGTAAACGACTTCACACGCAGGTGGATTTCAAATATCTTAAAAATCAGGTTTTTCTACGAAGTGTTTTTCAAAAGCGAAATCAAGGTCGAAAGTCAAATCTGTTGAAACTGGATAATATAGTAGCATTAAACTCACTGAACTGTCCGTGGTAATGGTCCTGATTCACCTTTCGTTTTGACCTTTACATGACTTTTGCAATCAAATGTGGGCCCCCCCCTTTAGTCAGACAATTTTTGGGGAAATTAAAGAAAAAGTATGATGAAAGACTACAAACTAGACTTCAGTCTCATACCAAACAAGAAAGTAGATGTTTTAGAACATTATTTTCAAAAATCGGCTGAAGTGGAACTTCAGGGCAGAGCAGTGAAAAATTATTTGAGACTTGATGTAAAACTGGTAATAGCTACATTTGCTATATTTTGCAAATTATAGAGCATCATAACAAATGTAAGATTCACTGGAACATTAAAAAAAAAAAAACAAAAAAAAAAAGGGGGCCTTAGAGCATTCCACTAAAAACTAACTCTTTCTTACACAAATGGCCGAAAGCCTAAACCGGAACTTTCCTATTGTTATAACCAGATTGTTGTTCCAGCTCCACTTCTTCAGCATTTTCATCTTCATTCTCGCCTGACATTTCCTCCAATGATCTTCCTTTGGATTCAGGTACCAAGAAAGTGAAAATCATGCCCAAAAAGTTGACCACCCCCAACACAAGGAGCGAATTCCTCACCCCAATCCCAGCAGGGTACCCTGCATCCGTCTTGGCCTTGTCCTTGTTCTGAGCCAAATACAAGAACCCGAACGCGCCCACCATCGCCCCGAGCTTCCCCGACGCCGCAGAGATGCCATGGCAAGTGGACCTTAGCCTGGCCGGGAAGATCTCGGCCGGCACAACGAAAGTGGTCGCATTAGGCCCGAAGTTCGCGAAGAAGAAGGTCAACGAGTACATCGCGACGAACCCGAATCTGTGGTCCCTATGAGTCCAGTGATCGTAAGGAATTGCGAGGGCAAACATGAAGACAGTCATGAAGAAGAACCCCATCAATTGGATAGCGAATCTCCCAATCTTGTCAATGAAGAACACCGTGAACCAATAGCCAGGAACGGTGCTGCAAAGAGCAATAAGAGTTTGAGCCCTGGCGATTCTGTAAACCTCTTCAAGAGCGTTCATGGTCTTAGAAGAAGGAATCCAACCAATTGCACTAAAGATGTCCTTTTGGAACAGATTTTGACTGTAGAACGCAATGTCAAGCAAGAACCAAGTACTTGTCGTCCCAAGCAAGTGAAGCCCATGTCTCCTCAAAAACTCCTTAGAAAACAACCCAAAAGAGTTGGCAGGTTTCCTAGACATCTGCTCAACTTTCTGCTGCTCAGCCTCGATCTCAACCTGCAAAACTTTCGCCATGTCGGAAGCCGCCTGCTTCGCATCTTTAGCCACAAGAGCCGTGTAACGAGCAGTTTCTGGCATTTTCATCCTCCAATAGTACGTCAACCCGGCAGGGAGAGCTCCGACCATTAGAATGATCCTCCAGACGAAATCAGCCTGCGGAACAGTCGATCCAACGGGGTCGAACTCGTACGCCGGCGCGTCGAATCTCGCTTTAAACGAAGCCGAAACGATGATGGCGAACAAGCCGCCGGCCAAAATCCCAAACCCTTGCATGGCAAACACAGCAGCGATGAATGCGCCGCGAGTCTTCTTGTTTGCGTACTCGGACATGATGGTGGCGGAGAGAGGGTAGTCCCCGCCGATGCCGAAGCCGAGCCAGAACCGGAAGAAGCAGAGTGTGGCCATGACGGACTTGGTGTTGTGTCCGAAGGAAAGACCTGAAGCGACAGAGCAAATGACCATGAGCATGAGGGTCATTCCGTAGACTCGTTTTCGGCCCATCTTGTCGCCGAGCCAACCGAAGAAGAGCTGACCGGCGAGTGTTCCGCAGAAGGCGACACCGTTGACAGCGGCGGAGACGTTGGGAGGGAGAGTTCCGGGCTTTTCGGAGCCGTCGACGTGGTAGTATATGCGGCCGAGGAGTTTGGTGACGAGGGAAATGCAGAAGAGGTCGTAAGCGTCGGTGAAGAAGCCCATTCCGGCGATGATGATGGCGGTGAAATGGTACCATTGTGTTTTCGCCACGTCTAGGGCGTTTAGAACCTGAAGTTGATCACCCGCCATGACTGGCTAGCTCACAAGGTCTTTTTTCCCCCTTCTTTTTTCTCCTCTCTGCAAAAGATGGAAAAAAATGTAGAGTAAGAATTGGTGAATCCAATAAAAAGATGATTTAGTTAAAAATTAATAATAACAAAAACAACAAGGTAATTCTTTTTTTTTTTTTTTGTCCTTCTAATTTAGTATGAGAAAAAAAAAAACATAAAAATACTTGGGACACCCGTGCTATCCAACAACACGAGATAAATCTATTTATAAATAAGCAGAGTAAATCTATTTATAAAAGTTAGGATATAATATTCACTTTTTATTAATGTGTAACGTTAGACATCGTTATTATATAGTTCAAAGTCGATGCTCAATTTTCATTAGTTTTCAACTAATCAAAGTGCAACCCAAGGACCATACAACTGTTGGGGGAGGGGGGAAGTAAGCATTTTTGACTTACCAAAATGCCCTTCAATTATTTATGCACAAATTATGACTATATTTTCAAATTAAGTGGGTAGTTGAGTCAACTCATGATATGGTTGGTCCCCCAAATTCAATTTTCTCTTTTCTTGTTTAATAATTTGGAAGATATTGGGGTCCACTAGGCAGCAGATGCACTTTCTACGGGTTAAACCAATATGAGGCTTTCAGCAAAAGATAACAATTAAAAAATAAATAAAACAGAAATTGAAGCCAACAAATGTAACTTCCATGCAAATAAAATGGGCAAAAAACTTGCACACGAATAGGACAAAACTCATTAGTTGTTAAAAGGCGTAAATATCTTTCAAATCCAATCCAAAAAATAAAAATAAAAATAAAATTTTCAAAGAGTCAAACCCTCCCTTAAGTAAAGGAAAAGTTGAAAGAAAGGACAAAATCCGTGATTTATTTTATTCCTTTAAATAAAAAATTCTGTAACGATTAAATGTGCACTACGGTCTCGTTCATTTGACCGATTCAGGTTTTTAATTTTAAGTTTTTACAGTAAAAAATTTTTAAAAAATATCACATTTAATTTTTTCTGCTACAGTTAAAAATTTTCAAAAAATATCACATCTCAACTCGAATCTTCGAAGTGAACGAGGCCTACAACACATAGCAAAACCGTGAAATGACACGTTAATACACACCAATTTGGGAAATCTACCACTTACACATAATTACATTAGGAATCAATCTTCCCAACCTACCATTCGCTTGAATTAGCTGGGAAAAAAATTATACATAAAAGTATTATGAGGCTGGAATTCAGTATTTACAATAATTCTTGTGATAAAAATGGAATAAAAATTTGTGTAAAATTAGCTAAGCAAGATAGTTTCCTAGGGGTTGTTGAACCATCGAAATTAAAGGAACCAGAACAGAGAGTAGTTCACCAAAGATCATTCCTAAAATGGAAATTTGAAAAATATTAAAAAGAAAAACAGATAAATAACAATTCAACATAAAAAAAATAGATAAAAGAGCATTAAATGCCATACGATTTGAAAATAGGTAGGTGCAGATCCAAGAATCATGGCCAAGAATATTATTCTCAACTTTTTTTCCTAAATTGCTATGAATGAATTACTTCCCGTTAACCAAGGCAATATATTCGGACGCAGCTTTACCTCAATCCGTATATTAAATTCATGTTTTAATACGAAATATTTTATCAACTCTGGTTCTCGCGAAAAAAAGAAAGAAAAAAAAAAAGCTAAAAGTTTTCATGAATTGCAATACAAAGAGAAAATTGATTACAAACATATGGAAAGACAAGCACACACAAAATATGAGGGTGTTTGGTATAAGGATTCGTATCATAGTTATAGCTTGTTATAGTGTATTCTCTAAAAAAAAACACGTAGACTGAGAATAATTCTGAATCATCGCTCTGAATTTGTGAATCAAACGTCCACTTAATTATCATGAAGTTGTACATTACTTCTTTTCAATGTTATTTCTTTATGATTGATTAATGCCACAAAAGAAAAAAAAAACCACATAAATCCCAAAAAGGAAAAAAAAAAAGAGAAAAGGAATATGATCTTTCAGGATTCCACTAACAAAGAGGAATAAACGCCCAAGAGTTTCTGGAGATTGTATGTGAATGCCAATGCCTCTAAAAGAACAATGATGAAGAACATTTACAAAACTATAATGACTTCAAGAAAGAAAGAAGAAAAGAAAAACAAGAATCTAATAAAACAAACAAAACAAAACAAAAACTAGCACGTTATGTTATGTAATAGGAAAATAGTGACACTAACCTTTTTTTGTTTCCTCTCCTTTTCCTCTTTTCTTTGTTGTTGATGGTAATGTTTCAATATAAAGGAGAAAAAAGGGTATTAAGAGAAAAAGAAGGTGAAAAATGGACAAGGAGAGAAAGAAGATGAAATAGAATGGTCGTGGGAAAAAAAGAGGACACACAATTAAGAATTTATAAGCAACGAAGGTTCACGTAAAGAATCCCAAAATATTCACCGGTATATTCTATATTCCCCACTTCATTAGCTATGTTTTTTTTTTTTTTTTTTTTTTTTTTAACAGTTCATTAGCTATGTTTAGGTCCAAAAAAAAAAAAGTTTAGTTCAGCCAATCCCGCACCTTTACGACGCCGCTTTACCTCTTTTCTTTCCACACCTTTTTTTTTCTTTTTCTTTTTTGGTTAGTTTTGAATAAAACGTTTTCTTATACATTCAATTTCTTAATTATTACTCTTCCATTTCTAGCCTAGCTAGCCCCACAAAACTTAGCCATTACACCTTCTAGCACGAAAAGAAAAGGTGGCAACTATTTCTTTTTTCTTTTTCTTTTTTCTTCTTCGAAATTTTTTATTTTTATTTTAAAGATTTTTTTAAGTAGTCAAACAATTTTTTTTTTTTAAATGAGAGTCTTTTTTTTTATTGGTATTCGTAGTGTTGTTTGTATGGCATTTTGGACGGTGGCCCCCAAAGTGCGAGTCTGTCCTGATATCAGCCATGCCTCAGCCATGCCTCGCGAGTACAATCGGTTTAAACAAATAAATAATAACGCGCATCAGTCAAAGTTGTACGCGTCATGCGTATCAGGAAACGAGTTGGTCGTTTACTTCTGAGAGCGACCGTTTTGTCATCTTAAGGATATTAAGGCCTTGTTTATTCAATGAATTTAAGTTTTTAATTTGAATTGAAATGTAATATTTTTTAAAATTTTTTTATTATAATAAAAAAGTTAGATGTGATATTTTTTAAAAATTTTTTACTGTAAAAATTTAAAACTGAAAATTCAAATCGATTAAATGAATGAGGCTTAACTTTTAAGAGAGAGAGAGCAAAGCAAACACTAATCTTTTGGTCTTTCCTTTCTTATTTTTAATTTCGACGATGTCTTGAATTTTAGATTTATTTTTAATTTGTCTCTTAAATTTTTAAAATTTTTACTTTTATTTTTTTAAAAATTTTAAATTATTCTCATTAATCTCTTTTATTGTAATTTTTATTAAAAACGGATAGAAAAAAAAAATAAAGTAATTAAGTGGTTTTTCTATTGAATTTCTCTTAAAGAAAATCAGATAAAAATTACACAGTCATACTTAATTCTTACTTTTTTTTGTTTGATTTTAACAAAAATTCTAGTAAAAAAGCTTAAACATGACAAATTCAAAATTTTAAAAGCAAAATTATAGCTTTCAAAATTTATGAGGACAAAGTGAGAATAATTCAAAAATTCAGTAGACAACATTGAGATTAATCATAATATAATTTATTTATATTTTCAGTTTCACCCCTAAATAAGCATTCCCTTATATATGTGTGAGTCAATAACTATGTAACGGAAACTCTCGTGGCATTCTCTCTCTCTAAATCTTGAAGGGGGTAGTTCTTGTTTCTGTTGGTACCAACAATGAATATCTTAGTTTAGCAAAAATGAATGCTGATTTTAAGGGTTGACTCATTTTTAAGGGACTTGTTAAAATCCTCCATCTCTGTGTAAGAAAACAAATAAAATTAAAATGAGATGTAAGCATCCAAGTTGGAAAGAGAAGGATAAGAATGAAAACAGAAAACTGGTATTTAGGGTGAGTTGGTGACAGATTGTTTCTCCTTCTTCTCACCAGCTTCACTGCACTATTATAGCTTTGAATTTTTAATTTGAGTTTATATGTAATTTTATGTGAGAATTTTTTATTATAGCAAAAAAAAAATAAATGTGACTGTTTCTGATAGCTTTTTACTGTAATATTAAGGTCTCATTTATTTCACAAATTTAAATTTTTAATTATAAATTTTTATAATTAAAAATTTTCATAAAATATCACATTTAATTTTTTTTATTATAGTTAAAAACTCTAAAAAATTTTACATCTCAACTCAAATTCGTAACGCAACAACACCTAAATCGGTGCTAATCATTATGGTTGGTGAAACCACGCACGAACGTACTTGAAACATATGTAAAAACAATACGTATTAAAAGAGGGATATATTGATTAGCAAAAAAAAAAAAAAAAAAAAATGAGAAAAACTTTTTTTCTTAAAAGTAATTTCTTAAGTAAAAGTACCTCATATTAATCGACACCCACCCGTCCGAATTTTTGTTTGTCTAGGACTTTGTTCACTAAATTACTTTCTTAAAGCACTAAAAATCTAAAAATTATTTTTCATTAACCCCCTGTCCCGACCCCCACGCCCCAAAAATATTGTGCAAGCACTATAAATACTGAATTATTTTTTATTATAATTTTTCCCTAATTCAAAAGTGGATTAAATTATGGTTGTTTAACTTAACAGTAAATAGGTCGACACCGAAAAGATTGATAAACACAGTAATTCCATATACATAATAAGAAAATGAAATAAAGGTTGTTTTATAAGCGTGATGGACCGTTAATTTGAATTTTGTTACAGTAAAAAGCTCTCACATAAAATCGCATCTCAACTCAAATTAAAAAATTGAATCAGTAACTAAACGGACCATAATCTCCTTTTCGATAGAACTCAGCCGCCCTTTATCGTTATAGATACGTGCATGGCCTTTATTTGCAATCACAGTCATCGTCTCGTGACCGATCTCTAAATTAATAGGATGTTGGAAAGTTTGATTTTTTAACATATGAGAGTCGAGGTTGATGTACCCTTGTCCGATTAGTTAACTTTCTATACGAGTAACAATTTGTTGGTTAAATTGAATAACATCAACTTTTCAATCGGAAGACAAAATGCTAATGAACAGTATTAAAGATTTCTTAGTGTCTATGGAAATAATTCGAAAGGTAAAATGCTAATAAATAATAATAAAGTAATTTAAATCATAAAATGTTAGTAAAAATTTAAGGGATATAGCCGATTAGAAGGGCACATCCACATGGTGTCATAGGGTAGGTGCACTGTCTCAATTTATTTATTTTTTTAAAAATTTGTGTAAAATTTGATGAAATTTTTAATACACGTCGTATCCTCTGACTTAATTTTCTGGCTCAGCCATGCAGCTTAGACCTTAACCTTTATTATATCGGTTTTTTTTTTTTTTTTTTCGTCGGATTGTAAGCTCCCGATGTTTCATATTTTCTCCAAATAGCAATATATTGCATACCTTACCTATAAAATAAAATGAGTTTCTCTGATAGGCCAGTTCTATTATTAGTGTCATATTCTAATTGTTAAATCATGTCAAAATTATATTAAATTAAAAAAATATAAAATATATATATATAACTTTTAATATAAATTTAACGGTTAAAAATAAAAAATTACTGATAGTTTATTTTTTTTTATTCTATCAAAAAAACTCCTTAGATAAATGAATGAGTTGACCAAAGACATTAAAAAGGAATTCAAATTTCTAAAGGCAATAAAAATATAAATAAAAGCATATTTATCGATAATTAATGTGATGCGGAATGGCTAAGGTTGTCGGGTTAAATTGACCTACATTGTAATGTATCTGTTTTTGCTACTAAATTTTTGGGTATTACATTCACTTCTTATTTTCTCATTGTACATTATATTTCCTTCCGCGTGTTATTAATTGCTAATAATGTAAATTCAGCATCTACAGTATAATAAGGACCGCATGAAGAAAACGTTATATATAATAAGGACCGCTTTGGCAAATTCCTACTTCCTTTTCTCTACCCAAAAAAAAAATAAAAAAATAAAAAATAAAATAAACTCTCCCACTTCGTTTGGTTATTGTCAATGGACCATATATCATGGCTTTGAAAGTTTTCATTTGACTTATCTGCATCTCATTGGGATAAATGGGTTGCTTGACATAAGTTTCTCATCGCTACATTCATTTATATGCAATATTATGATGTCCATTGACTTGCCTCTCCACGTGGGCACCATAGGTGGTTCTGCTGTATTGTGGAAAGTGACATCATTTAAGATACGTTTATTTACACAATTCAAGTTATGATTTGAGTTGTGTATGTAAGATAAAATCACTATAGTAAAAAATTAAATTTAAATTTAAATTTTTACGAGAGAAGACACTGTAATTATATGATTTGAATCATTACTTAAGTCATGAAATGAACAATGCCTTAATATTTATATTTTTCTCAAAGAGGCCCAAAAATAATTAATATTAAATAGTATTTTTGCTTTATTATGTAAAATAGTATATTTTTTTTTAACAGTTATGGAGTGGTAATCTAACGTGGTTTCATAATGTTCTCCTCTTCCGCACCACACGCTTCAAATATATTAGTTCATCATGTCCTAGATGTTCTCTTTAATTATCTTTTTTTGTTCTTCGTTAAATTATGTTTTATGGTTATCATTATGTGAGGATTTGAGCTAAAGTGAGTATTTGTGTTTTCAAAACGTGGGTGATTAATGTATAAATAGGATATATTAGATGTCAAAGGAGTTTTTTTTTTTTTTTTTTTTTTTTTTTTTTTTTTTTTTTTAAGAAAACACCCTCAGAGTATGATTATGGAGTCAACAAGAAATCCATTTACAAATCTCATGTTTGTGATGTTAGCCATATTATGAATCTAATTTCATGCTTTCACATGCTAACTAACAATTATAAGTATAAAGATTATAGAGCAATAATTGATCAGGAGGTTAGACATTATAACTATTCGTTTATTAATTAGAGATAAACACACACACATGTCCTCTAATGTCAAACCTAGTGGATATATATATATATATATATTGAAATAAGTAATGCAACGTTCAATACGTTGCTAATTTCAATGTCACACAAATTTTCGTGGATATATTCTAGTAACCAAGCATTCACATGGCTTTCATCTTTAATTAGTTGAAGCAAATCTTATCCATATTCTGATTTCTGATCGTTACTCGTTAGAGATAATTATCATGCAGAAGATTAAACTACAAAGAAGAAAATTTCAACTCGGCCTCGAACAAGGGGAAAAAAACAAATAAAAAAGAAGCAAACTTGAATTAGCAACATTCAAAATAATAAAAGCAGGAAAGGAGAGGAGAAAGAGAATCTGGTCAGATTGAGGTGATCGATATCAAATGGTAACTAGTGGTTGAAAAAAAACTCGAACGAACAATATGATTTTTAAGTCTTATCGATCTAACGATTGATATTTAAGTTGCATAATATATTTAAAAAAAAAAAAAATTACTCTAATCTTGCTTGCAAAAAGTAGTTCACAGCAAACCCGCTAACATATTCAAAGACATTACAAATGCAAATTCCAAACTTATGATGCCATAAATTTGGAATTGTAGGCTAGGCTTTCGGGATTCAGAATAGTTTCTACTTTTTTCATCTTTCTTTAAAAAAGGGAAAAAAAAAAAAAATTCGTGTCGCAGCGTTTCTCAAAAGAAGTCATAAGATCGAATTGGTTCTTAAACAATTCCTATGGTCCAGAATTTGACACTGTAACATAACCATTAATTTCCCATCACTACCTTTTTTTTTCTTTTTTTTTTTTTTTTTCCCCGCAAGGGCGTTAGTGTACACACAGATATATATTTTTTAATGAAATAGTATATTTTCTCTTTAAAAAAAAAAGAAAAGCGTGAAATAGGATATATATTTTTTAATCTATAGGTAATTGTCGACAAAGAAGTATACGGGGTTATTTTTTTGGAGTGTAACTTGAGTGTAGTTTTTGAGTTAAATTTGAATTATAACTTGAGTTGAAGTTATAACTTGAATAAAGTTAAAACTTAAAAGAACGTGAACTTGAATAAAATTAAAACTCGAATTGTTTTTTTTTTAATTTTTTGGACAAAAGAACATGCCCGACATTATTTTACAAAGGGATTACGATTTTTTTTTAATGGAAGGTCGAGAGGGCAGCCCGGTGATAATTAAGGGTCAAGATTCGATGTCACTATCGGGGCCATTCGGTGCAATGTTTTAAACCTTTTTTTTTTTCTTAGAGAATATTTAAACCTTCATTATTCTCTCTAAGTTGTAATCATCATGATATTCGCAATTTGATAGTTTGATTAACTGATTAGTTGGTGACTTTGAAGTATATTTGTCTTAAAATAACAAACGCGGTGCTTACAAAAGAAAAACTGTTGTCATTGGAATAAAGTATTAAATAATGGATCACTAATAAACAACGGCAGAGTTAGGGGACGTATATTAATTTTTTTTAATAAATTATCTTAGTGAGGGCATATAAAAAAATATATTTATTTTAGTGGGGACATATATTATTTTAATAGGGGTTTAAGTGTAAAATTTTAAAATTTTTTAAAGTAATATTTTTTTTTTAAAAATTTGAGTGAGGGCGGCTGCCTCTGCTCATCTTCAAGTGGCTCTGCCACTGCTAATAAGTATAGTCTAATATTACTTTAACACTTAACTTCATCTAAAAGTGTAGAGTTCAAATATTTAATCTCCAAATTTTTTTTTTTTTAAAACGTGATTAGTGTTATAATTAGCATTATTTGTATGTGAACTTTAAGTATTGTGACAGTTTCATCTTTAAACTTTTAAATTTAAGATATTATTCACTGAATTTTTATTTTTTTGGGCAGCTTTGGTCTCTTATGCTAAAACTGACAATTGTTCTTTGAAATTTAATATAAATAATCACGTCTATATTATATAATAATTAAAAATTTTACATAAAATAAAAAATGTTTTAGTTCTTAATGGGTAACTAAAATGAAGAGAGCATTTTACACATAATATAACTAGTTTTGTAAAATTCTAAGTTATCATGTGATGAACACATAATTATTGATTTTAAGGTCTCGTTTATTTCACCGATTCGAGTTTTTAGTTTTAGGTTTCTACAGTAAAAAGCTATCAGAAAATGTCACATCTAATTTTTTCTGATACAGTGAAAAACTCTCAGAAAAATATCACATCTCAGCTCGAATTTAAAACTCGAATCCGCAAAGTAAACGATACCAATTTTAGAAACACTTTATCAAACTTTAATGTCAGAATCAAAATTGTAAAAAAAGTCTCGTTTATTTCATCAATTTAAGTTTTGTTACAGTTAAAAATTCTCACAAAAAGTTATATCTATTTTTTTTTATTACATTAAAAATTTTTTAGATAAAATCACATATACACTCAAATTGAAAAATCGAATTAACAGATTAAACAAGGCCTGAATCTATATAAAATTACTAAAGAAAAATGGGTTTTTGAGCAGGTGTAACGAAAAGTTTCGTTATTATTTTTATTTTTTTGCTGTTAAGGAAAATGATTCAGTGCGCTTGGGTTCACTAAACTTCCCATGCGTCGGCCTATGATTGGAGACATCTTCAGTGGTATCCACGTGGCAGGATATGATTCAACAGTTCAATTAAGTGAACACTTGTCAATTTTCTATTGTCTACAAAAAGGAGCTCAGTAAGACATTCCGCAGCGGATCCTACGGAACAAGGGAGTGGCCGTGCGATCATTCGTTGGTGGGTGAAAGCGGCGGGGCCCGCTGGCCTGGCACTGCAGACCTCCACGTGCCCTTGTGTGGGTGTGACTTTCACGCGCGAATCTCAGCCGTCGAGTGTCTCGATTCCACGACCGAGATTTGTTCCGGATTTAATTATTAATATTATTATCTATTTTATTTAAAATTAAACAATAATACACTAAAATTAAATAAAAGCGCACTAAATTAAATAAAAAATGAGCAAAACAAATTAAAATAGAACTAATTTAAAACACAACAAAATAAGTTAAAATCTTTTTTTTTTCCGTCTCTCACTTCATATTTTTTTCCCTTTCTGCCTTAATTTCTTTCCGGCCTTTTTTTTCCTTCATTTTCTTTTCTCCTTAAATAATTTATATAACTGTTATTTTAAATGAATCACGCAAACGTCTCTCCACCCGATGACCATAATAATTATTAAATTTCTTTTATTATTATTATTTATTCTATTTGTTTTTTATTTTTAATTATTTTTTGTCTGATTTTGTCCCTTTTTACACAATCTTGCACCAAATTTTCAATTCCACTATAAATAATTTGAATAAAAAATAAAATTGAATAAAATACATTAAAATATAATAAAATCACACATGATTAAATAAAAAATAAATTAAAGAGAATAAAACTAATTTAAAACACAAGAAAATAAATTAAAATATTTGTTCCTTATTTTTTGATTAGGATCTTTTTTCCCTTTTGTTTTAATTTATTTTCTATCTTTTTTTAAATAATTTATTTAACTATTATTTTAAATAAATCGCGCGTGCATAGCGCACTAGTACATAAGTAAATGGAGATTAAAGGAATAATCTGTTAAGTTAAAAGTTCATGATTCTGTTTGTGTGTGTAAGAAGCTCAGTCAGCGAAGAAAAGTTTATATGTTTTTTAATTTTAGTTTTTTAATTTTATTTTTTTGAGTTATTTTAATGAACGTTTAGTTCATGAATTTAAAATTATTCTCAATTTATATATATTTTTTTTATAAAAAATATACTGTAATAAATTATAAAATATAATTTAAATTATGATACGAATACTCGTATTAAACACCCAATTAGTGGCATGAAAATGGTCTAATACAAAAGGCAACTACAAAATGCGAAATAAAAAAGGGCCCACCTCTTCCACCCCACTACGATATTTGCATTTTGCTGCAGGCCACGTGGTGGGAAACCCATTCGGCAGTCATATGAATTCATTCTCAAGGGCCATGGTTTAAAGTAGACCTTCCTTCCTAGATATTTCTCATCATATGGTGTGATTCATTCTTCACCTTCAAACCAAACCCCTCTACAGTAAAAGCTTCCCCACTTTTCACTTTAAAAACAAAAAAAGGGAAAAAAAAATTATTGAATTTACTGTGTATGAATATGAATTTTTACTCATTATTTTTAATTAACACAATTTTTATTAATTAGTTATTTGATTAAAAAAGACATTAATTAAAAGTAAAGAGTGAAAATCTAAACTCATATACTTTAAGAGATATTTATCTCATTTTCTCTTAAAATAAACATCCATTTTGATCTGAAATTTTGTGACTATACATACTTGCTTAGAGTTTTCAATTTGAGTTGAGATATGATATTTTCTGAGAGCTTTTCACTGTAGTAGAAAAAGTTAGATGTGACATTTTCTGAAAATTTTTTACTGTAAAAACTTAAAACTAAAAACTCGAATCGGTGAAATAAACGAGCCTTTAAAACTTTCAACTAAAGTTGATAGTGGGGAGCCCAATGAAAGGGAGTTAAGTAATTCAAACATGAATCACGCACAACTCAACAACTACAACTTTAATTACCCTCCCTATCTTTTTTGACCTTTTTAGCTTGTAGACTAATTGTTCATTATGAGCAGTCAAAAAAAGATTAATATTTCCTGTAAGGGTCTAGGAAACGTCAAGCTTTTTAGTAGATCGTTTATTTTATGTAGGTTTTAGGACATGGGTTTGACGAAAGACAAAAAATACACTGAATTGAGCTCCAAAATTCCTTGTTCAACTTGGCGGCCAATGTATGTCTCCATTAACTTTATCTATGGAGGTTTTACTTACCAATTAACGTGACATTTTAATGACATATAAAATAATAAAGACACTATTTGGCTCCGTTAAATACCGAGCCTAAAAGCAATGCTCATAAAATGAACTCCATGTCTTGGCAAACAACAAATGGTCCTTTGGTAACAAAATAAGAGTTACGACCTAGAAAAATAATAGAAGGTAATAAACTTTTCCACTAGTTTTTTCTCCATTATTTTTATTTTTGTAAATAGACGTGACAATTTTATAGCAACGCTTTCAATTGTAGTCACTAATGAAATTTGGCTTGGACTTCTAATGGGACATTTAGTTCATAGATTCAGAACTGTGATTTAGAACTATTTTCGTTTTACTTGTTATTTATGAGAGAAAATACTGTAGCGAGTTACGAACTATAGTTTGAATCATTATATGAATTTCCCTTCTAAACGTCCCATAAATGGTTTGCTAAATAAGAGGTTTTAAGTTTGAATCTAATAATGTATGAAAGCGCTCAAGATTTTTTTGTAACCCTTTTATTTCGCTTGTTCAAGTTACAATTAAAAAACTCAGAAAGGCTTGTGGATCCTCATTTTAAACACATGTAATTCAAAAGTTTAAGACTATTGCTATGTTTGGTTCGTGATTTAGACATGTTTACTATAATATTTTCTCAAACTATAATACGTCTTGTCAGTCCATTAAGCAAACGGGCCCTACTTCAAAGGTAGTGTCTATCGCATTATTCACGTTTTGCTCTCAGGTGAGTTGTGGTGAAGAAGGCCCACTGTGTTTCTGTTTTTGTTTGTTGCGCAAAACGTCTGGCACACAATAAGAATATGATACTGTAAATTAGAATGAATATTTTTCAAAGTCTGTAGTTATTAATCCCTATCACTTTCTTTAAAATTAGGCTCCTTTTTTTTTTTTACAAAAGGTAGTGTATTTGAATGTCAACCCTCTAAACTTGATAATCCTCTTATTCATGATTGAATATGATAAAAAGATGGGCCGATAAGAACTCAGATATTTTGAATCCGTTTAGTTCGCTGATTCGAGTTGAGATGTGATTTTATGTGATAGCCTTTTATTATAGTAAAAAATTAGATGTGACTGTTTTTAAAAAATTTTTACTATAACAAAATTTAAATTTTAAATTTAAATTAATGAAATGAACAGAGTCTTTATCTGTGAAAAATGGCCCAACTTTTCCTAATCGACCAAGGTTGATACCGGCACATGCCGCGCATCAAACAAGAACGTGGGTAATTGTGAAGAAACAGTGAGAGCACTTAAAACAATTAAAATTTCTTTTTAAAAAAAAAAACTTTGACATGAAATGGAAATAGTTCAAGAATGAATGGGCGTCTCTTTCTCGGCGATCAGTTCCTAAAAGTAATGCTCAATGATACGTGTTAAAACAGTCACCGTCACAATATGGGAAAGGACTCGTGCGACACTTTCTATCCGACAATAAAGATAAGTCTAAACCCATTTGATCAGTTTTTAATTTCGACGTTTAAGTTTCAGTCTTATCTAAAAAGGTGGCGATGTTGTTGGATAATGAATTTGTGTCACATCGTTAAGTTGTAAACTGTTGGCATATTTATATATGGTTTAGACACACCTTTTCTCTTTTAACTGATTTTTAGAAATGAGTTCAGTGTCAGTTGTTTTTATTTTTTAATTTTTTTTAATTTTTTTATATCAATTCATGTTGTATCGTATAGAATAACATACGAATAAAATGAACAAAAAGTTTACGTGTATCACTGTTGTTGTCACAAATAGATCAATTAGCAAATTATAAAAAGTGTGCCAATTGAGAATTTGAACTATGGATCTTCTCCCATTATATATATATATATATATTTTTTTTCTTAATACACGGTTATAAAACAAACTTATTGATCTTAAGTGTTTTTTTTTTTTTTTTTTTTTTTTTTTTTTTTTTTAATTTTTTTTTTTTTTTTTTTTTTTTTTTTTTTTTTTTTTTAAAGTTTATTACTGTGACGGGCAATCCATTTATGTAAAGCGAAAATATGAACGACTTGGATTAAGCGAAAATAAATCACAGGCCCAGAAATATGTTAAAGGCCAGCCATCGCAGGCCGAGAAATATGTAAAGGCCCAGCCATTCGTCTTATTGTTGGCCCTTCAACGACAATCTTGAAAAGGTTGAACGAAGTTTCTTCCCCCCCAAAAAAAAGAGGGAAGGTGAAATATGAGACACATAATAATCTTCACTTACTATTATATTTATACCAGTTGTTAAAATACGTTGTTAATTTACAAAAATTGAAAAATCTGTCTAACTGATAAACATATTAAATACGGCTCACAATCAAAAAGCATCATCTGTTGACAGTAACAAGATCGGATTTGCTTCAAATGAAAAAGAAGATATAAATAATATGCCTTTCATTCATGAAAAAAAAAGGCGAAAAACTAGCACGAGTTACATTTAAAAAAAAAAAAAAGAGCGTAAGAGAATATGATGCTTGTTTATTTTATTAATTCCAGGATAGCTGAGTTTTTTATGTGGTGGAAGTGAGTTTTTTTTTTTCCTTTTATGAGAAAGACAGATGACCTGTTTTGATAATATAAATTGTATTCAAATGTCTTATTTATTGACACAAACAGAAAAATTTAAATACTTATACTAAATATGAGCTGGCCTGGAATCAAAGTGCATTGTTTATTGATGGTAAACGACTATTCCATACACCTTAAAAATAAACATTAAATACGAATTGAAATCATAATGTATTATTTATTCTCTGTAACCGATAAATCTCTACACCTCTAAAAAAATGAAAAATGTAAATTAGAATCTAAATGCATTTTCATTCATGTAAACTGACAAATGCATACACCTCATAAAAGAAATAAGAAAATATGCGCATGGAAATTTTCTATACTCTATGGACAAACAAATTAGAAAAGGGGGAGGGAAATTAACTTATTTTCAGTTATTGTCATGGAGACTCTAGGACACTCTAGTGCTTTAAAGAGTACAATTCCTCAAACGAATGGACGGTATAGTAACATGGAAACTAGTAGCAAAAAAGTTCACCGATTCGAGTTTTTAATTCGAGTTGAGATGTGACTTTATGTGAGAGCTTTTTACTGTAGCGAAAAAGTTAAATGTAACTGTGTCTAAGAACTTTTTACTGTAATAAAACTCGAATCGGTAAAATAAACAGGGCCTAAGATTACAAAATTCTATCTCTAAATCTTAAGGTCTCACCTTAATTCTTTTCATTTCTTCACCGATATGCTTCATTTCCTTATAACTTGGAGAAGTTATGCAATATCAATAGGAAGGAACGCTGCTAAAAAAAAGAATTCAAATCATTAATAGCCGATCTTCTTGATAGGGTACTTGTATTGCAATAGATTCAGTGGTGATAGAAATGGATGTACAAAATACGAAGGTTTAAGGGAGAAGAGATTTAGAGGAATTAGCTAAGGAGGTTAACCAAAAATAGTAGTTTTGGACAATATATTAATTAAAGAGGTTTCTCAAGACAAATGAGAAATGTCTTTCCTTCTTTCTTTCTTTTTTTTTTTTTTTTTTTTTTGGGTAGAAACAAATAAATTATTATTCAAATCTCTTTTGATATGGGTGAGTTTTTCTGAATAAACACGTGTCACTACCTTTTTGTTGCGGGGAATTTTTTTTTTTTTTTTTTTTTTTTGTTAAATTTGTTCGTGGAATTTGTGTAAACAATTCAGGAGAAAAAGAAAATGTGAGTTTTGAATTGAGTCCATCATCCAAGGTTCAAGAACCAAAAGCGATAAAAATTAATTCACCAAAAAAAAAAAAAAGAGGCGAGAAAAACGAAACCTAAAAATTTGGTGATTACAAAAGTGGAAATTAGTGGCTTACGCAGAAAAAAGTTAGCTTTAACTTTTCATAAATTTCATTATAATAACCAAAAATCGAAGTTCTAAACACACACATATATTATTTGATTGTGGAAGTAATCATATTATAAATTTATATCTTGTGTATCTTGTCTGTGGCGCCGCCGCTACATGACAAGAGAATGAGAAAACATAAGCCTCCTATTTTCATAAACAAATGTGAAACAAATATTATATAATATTAAACAGTAGGATCACAGGGAGAGAGAGCTTGTTTTTTTATTACTTTTACAAGCGGGAAACTAAAATATTATGTTTTGTTTGAGAGTTCAAACCACTTTTGTTTTTATTCGTGTTTATTATCATAAAATTTTAAAAAATTCTACCATATTTTAACTAACAAAATTTGAATTCTGATTAAAACCATGTACTTATAAGGGAAATTCTGTGATCCTTGGTAGTTTGATTAAGATGTTTCTATAGTATAATATTTGATAGTTTGTGGGATGATGATGAATTGACGATGTCAAAAAATTTCCATTGCATAGTGGATTAAGTATACTTTATCATAAAGTTTGCACAAGTGATTAAGGAAAAAGCAGCAGCTAATTATTACACAATTCCATTATAGGTAGTACTGCTTGTGTCAAAACGAGATGAAAATATTATTTTTCCCAAAAGAAAAACTATAATTCAAACCGCTGCATTATTAGAGTTTAGAGGGTTGGGTGGCTCTCCCTTTCTTACCCATTCAATATTAACGTTTTTTTTTTTTTTTTTTTTTTTTTTTTTTAACATTGTTAGAAGATTAATATAAAACAGCTCTTAAAAGAGCAGCTAGATCTTAAGTTTATTCATTTATTTATTTATGCTAATCTAAGTTTAAGTTAAGAAGTAACACAGCATATGAGACACGTAATCTTCAATAAGTTTTAGATTATTACTAATTGTAAATAGAATGTATTGTTAATTTACAATAATTGATAAATCAGTCTACCTCATAAACATATGAAATACGACAAAGAATCAAAATACATCATGTATTGACACTGAACAATGAAAGAACGAAAGAAAAGGAGATAAAATTGCATTATTCGTCTATGAAAACCCAAGCTAGCACAAGAGCTTCATGAAAAACAAAAGAAGCTAGCATAGGAAAACATGACGCTCGTTTATTTCATCAATTTCAGGATAGCTTATAGTTTCTTCAATGGTGGGAGTAATTTTTTATTTCTTTCTTACTTTTTTTAAATGAGAGAGACACGGCACATGTTCTTATAGTATAACTTGTAATCAAGTGCATTATTTATTAATAACAACTGATAAACTTAAATACTGACATTAAATATGAGCTGGCCTGAAATCGAAATGCATTGTTTATTCTGGTACCTGACAAATCTATACGCTTTAAAAAATATTAAATACGAGTTGAAATCATAATGTATTATTTATTGTCAATATCTGACAAATGCATACACCTCTAAAAAAAAAAACTCACAAATATGAACCGGAATCTAGATGCGTTATTTGTTGATGTCAATTGATAAATTAATACGCCGCATGAAATGACTAAGAAAATTCGACGGAAATAAACATGCTTAGTTTTCTAAACATCTCCATAGACACAAATAAAGAAAGAGAGCAAGTCTAAAATGAGTTAATTTTCTGTGATTGTCATGGAAACTAGTGCTGTAATCAATATAATTCCACAAACAAATGGACCTTAGTAACATGGAAACTAGCAGGAGAGCTACAACATGCTTAATTCTTACCTGTCCTTCGTCTCTATTCTTCCTTGAAATTCTCCATAATCACCAGGGCTGCTAATTAAAAAGAGTTCAAATCATTAACGATCTTCTTGATGGAGTACTTGCATATAGAATTTTGAAATAGATTCTTGGTGAATGGTGATAAAAATGGATTGTATAAAATACGAAGGTTTAAGGAAGAAGAGATTTTAGGGGGAATCGTGGGAAAAAGCTATGGAAGTTAACTAAAAATACTAAAGTTTATGACAATATATATCAAGGGGCTATTCTCAAAATAAGTGAAATTTTTTGAAAGCTCTTTTGATACGAGTGGCTAACTTTTTCTGAACAAACACGTGTGCCACTCGACCTTTTGTGCGGGGACACTTTTTTTTTTTTTTTGAAGGGGAAAAAATGTTTTCGAGAATGAGTTTTGAATTGAGTCCATCATTCAAGGACCAAAAGCGTTAAAAACGAATTCACCAAAAAACAAAAAAAAAAAAAGGCGATAAAAACGTTCGAGCCCGTTTAGTTGGAGGATTCGTTATCTGATTCGAATCATGATTCATGGTTTGTTACAGTATTTTCTCTCATAAAAAACACACGTAAATCGAAAATAATTCTAATCTCACAGTTATAATCCATGAACCAAAAGGGCTCTCTAAAAATTTGAAGTGTACTTTCCAATTTTTTTTTTTTTGAAGTGATAGTAATTAAGTGGAAATTAGTGGCTTATGCAAAAAAAAAAAAAATTAGCTTTAACTCCCGGTAGTTTTCATTATAATAACGAAAAATCGAAGTTCCATTAACAGATATATATATATATATATTATGGAACACCAAAAACGGTTAGTTTGCTTGTATATTCTCACAAAAACGTGAATCAAAATAAAATATGTTAATCCCAGATATTTATAGTAATATACTTGGTGTCACATACATGTCAGTATCAACCGGCATGAATTACTGATTGTAATTAATCAATTTTGTATTTCAAAAACTTTGTTTTTTTCCTTTAAAAAAATCATTTTTTTTTTAAAATCTGGACTCATCATAATCTATTGAATTATCAAGGCGCTGTTGATCGGTTTCCGACCTTATCATTCCTTTTTTTTTTTTTTAATGAAAAGTCCTTATCAATTTTCTAAGCAACTACTTTATTTTTTCTTTTTCGATACCTAAAGTTGTGTGCTGCTATTAATTGAATAATAGAAAAATTATAGGAAGAAAAATGCAAGGAGATTTTTAAGGAATTGGTTTCCTTTTATCAAACATTAAGGTACTAAAATAATGGTCCTTCTGATAAAAAGCGACTAATTAATAATGGGGCCAATAGTTCAATATTCACAAAGATGTGTATCATTGAAGAGTTCATTAATTCGTTGTCTTCGGTCCCAGTCGTTAGTAAAGCTCAGGAATTCACAAATTCCTAACTTATACCGGCTTTATTAGTACGATAATAATAATAATAATAATTAACAGGGATTAGATAAAATAATTATCTAATTGGGAAAGTAATTACATTATAAATATATATTTATATATCTTACCTGTCTAGCGCCGCCGCTACATGACAAGAGAATGAGAAAACATAAGCGTCATATTTTATAAACAAATGCGAAACAAATATAATATATATTGAACAGTAGATTAAGACAGATAAGGATATGCTTTGGGGAACCTGCAAATATTATTATTATTATAATTGTATACGTAATAAGCTTAGATTTGAGCTTAATTTAGAACACAGGAATCTAGCTATGGTAGCCACATCTTGAGCATTTTACATATTAAAATTTTCTTGTGTCAACCCAATTTATTGATATCTTTTTTTAATTCATTGCCTACCCTTTAATTATTATTATTATTATTATGTTTTTTCGAATTTTGATACTATCTGCATTTGTTGAGCGCATTTACAAAAGGCTGTTGTTATATATAATATAGCTGTGCCTGTGGGACATGTTCATCTCCTTTCGAATATTTCTTTTTAAAGAAAGAAATCCTGTGGATTGAGCTCACGATTAAGTTTTTCCATTAATGAAATGAATTACTTTCATATCAGTACATAAAATACAATGTCATGTTCCCTTCAATTTTCATAACCTACTAGATTATCTTTTTATTTTCACTAAAAAAATTGTAAGTTGCCTCCCACTCTGACGTCGATCGCCGGTCACCAGCAATAGTCAAGCAAATTATGTTTTATTATCTGTCAGATTATTTTTTTAATTTCAACCAAAAAAATGAGAAGTTATTTTTGACACCGATATTGATCGCATGTGCCAGAAAGAGTCATAATTTGCAAGATTATTTTTTATTTTTACAAAAAATAGGAGGTTATTTTTGGCTCGACAGTGGTCACAGACATTCTGTCATAATCTGTCAGATTACTTTTTATAATGTACCGGAATTCTATATTACCCTTTTAGCGCTATGTATGTTTGTTCGCGGTCCTCTCTTTCCTCCTGATATATATGAAGAAAATTTGTCTTGAGTGGAATTCAAATCACACAATTCGAATACTTGAACTAAATAAGATCTTAATTTGAACAAAAAAACTTTAAGATGAGGTGATTTGAACTGCAATTAAAATGTAATTTGAATATCAACCATTTGAATTAAAAATAAAATATGAATTTGTGATTAGATAGAGTGTTGAAAACAATCATTTGAAAAAGTTTTGGGTTCAACAACAAATCTTATAAAAACTCTATATTCATGCAAGAATTATCTAAGCTTTATGGATCTAGATTTGTTCATTTTTTCATTTTAAATGCATAAAAAAAAATCATCTCAATCAAAATTAAAATGAACTAATTATAATATTTTAATACATGAGTTTCTTATCGATAGAATAGAGAGAAAAAAGCAATAATAATAATAATAAAATAAAAAATAAAACAGAATTAAACGTGTAACCGGTACACTTTTGACCCAGATTTGAATTTGCTCAAATGCCCACAATTTAGTATCAAACTAGTGGAATATCCGCGCGCGAATATTTAATAATTTAATTAACATTGCAAAAAAAAAAAATTTAAAAAGTGTTAAAAAATATGATACATAATAAAAAATTGTATAGAAAAGGTATTTAAACAGTTCAAAAAAGAATACCAACACAATTACAAACAATTTCATCCAAAAACAACAATTATATGTGAAAGAATTGGTTCATGTATTTTTTTTCCTCGCTACTAAGATATATCAATAATAACTCAAATATGACTTAACAAAAATTTTGGCTGCCAATGAAATTATTAAAGAATTTGTACATAATATGACTAAACTGGAACATCAACCAATGGAAGAAAACATGAAGAGGGTAATAATAGTTATATGTGAAAGAGTTGGTTCAAGTTTCTTTTTTTTTTCCTCACCACCAAGATATATCAATGAAATGAAGCCCAGAAGCTTCACAGAAAGGAAAAGAGAGAAGAAAAAGGATAAAAAAAAATGCCCAGAAAAAATGAAAGCTTAAGGAAAAGGAATAACAAAGGTCAGACATTGAAAACTGTAAAAGAAAGAGGACTAAATCAAATGACCAAAATGCCTAGAAGAAAAACACAAAAGCAAAATAAAACTGAGAGTAAAACAGTAAAAGCTTGGATGTTTAAGTTCGGCAGAGAACGGAAGCCGGACTGTAGACGTACTCTTTATATATATATATATATATAGATATATATTTATATAACCTCACGGTGTTGGATCTTATAGAGTTTTTTTTTTTTTTTTTGGTTTCTCTTTTTTATTTATATTATATTATGTGATTTTGATAAATATCTTGCATTTAATATATTTCTAGCTAGTTAGCCAAGTTTAATTACTTTCTCTTATTAAAAATAGGTAGAACAATCTTTTGTGTAAAAAGAAAATAAAAAAGAAATGGTAGACTATGTTATTCTTGGTAGTGCACAAGGTTTTATACTCCGTTTGTTTTGAGAGTTATGGTCTGGTTCTGGATCATGATTCTTAGTTCGTTACATTGTTTTTCTTTCACAAAAAATTTAAATTTTAAAAATTAGAATCATGAACCATAGTTCTTATATATAATGGATTAATTAAATTTTAATTTTATTATTTGTGATGGACTTAAAAAATATATATTCTATTTATTTCTGAACGCAGATATGATTAAAATGTCTCTTTAGTGTTAGAAATGATAGTTTGTGGATGATGAATTGATAGTTTGTGGATGACGAATTATAGTTTGTGGATGATGAATTGATGATATCAAAAAACTTCCATTTGTATAGTGGATTAAGTAGAAGCGATTAAGGAAAAAGCAGCATAATCCATTGTAGGTAGTACTGCTTGCATCAAAACAAGATAAGTATTCCCCCCAAAAAAAAAAAAAAAAAAAAAAAAAAAAACAAAACCCCCCAAAAAAAAAAAAAAAAAAAAAAAAAAAAACCATAATACAACAAATTGTTGCATTATCAGAATCTAGAGGGTTGGAAGGCTCTGCCTTTCTGACCTAATCAATATTAAGTTTATTTGGCTTTAAGATAATTTCTTGGAAGATTAATATAAACAGATTTAAAGAAATCTCCCTCATAAAAAAAAAAGAAAGCTTTTGTTTTGTTTTTTTTTTTCCCCCTAATTCCAACATACAGTATTTCTGCCTTTTCTTTTTGTTAAGTTTTTTTTTTTTTTTTTGATGGAGGCCTTTTTTTTGGGACTATTTCTGGTAGGCCGTTTTATTGATAGGATTAGTTTTCTCACCGTTAGATCTAATTAAAATTAAATAAGATTAAAAAATTATACATAATAGACAGTTTTTGATATAGATCTGACGGCTGAAAACAGTTGAAAAAAATTATACTACTGATAGTTTTATTTTTCTGATCTTATAGGAGAAACTCTCGTTTTGTTTTTATTTGTCTGTTTGTTTTTTTTTTTTTTCTCTCGAGTGAGTAGGTGGATGGATGATTCTACTCTTCTATTTCGGTTTTACAAGAGTGTTTCTTTGGTTTTTGCTTTAATTTTAGCTTTGTACTTTCGACCTTGCGGCAGATATGTGATATGTATTCTTAACTGTTTTTTTTTTGTTTGTTATTTTTCTTTTTTTGATAATATCCCAGTGGGGGTCTAGAGTTGGATGAACTAAAAATTTAGTGTCAATTACTTAACCGACCTTCTTTGGTACGCTAATATACTGATAGTTCAAATTTTTTATCCATTGAATTTTTACAAAATCACGTAAAGATTAAAAAATACGCAGATCTAATAATTAAAAAAACCTGACCTACTGTACGTTAGGCGTACTAGAAAATCTCTCATTATCTCATAGGATTTTTTTATATCTCATAATAATTATCTTCTCTTGTCATTAATTTAAAAAAAAAAAACACAAATCTACTTTAAGTTCAGAATATAAAAATTATTAATTAGAGAAAGAACATACACCTGTCTCACTTGTTCTAGCTTCTTTCAATTTATTTTCTCTACAACATTAATACAACTATTTAATACTGTTTTTGTTGCACGGTTTATTCAACCAATTAGGTGTCCTCAGGTATTATCTCCATGTGTGCATTGTTTTTGTTTTTAATTTGTTTTAGGAATAAAGGATTCACGCGCTTATGGACTCAGCAAGATTATTTCTTAAGCTTTTGCCTAATTTGGAGTGGTTTCCATAAATTAATCTGCTATTAATTGAGAATTCTACCATAAATTGAGAAATACAAGTGGCCGGGGTCCTTTTATGTTGTTGGGACACTTTTTTCTAGCATCGTGCAGGGAAATAGATAATTTGTTAAATGTTACGTTAAAACTTACAAACTCAAATAATAAAATTGTAAACTTGAACGATAATATGTGAAATTTTAAATTTTACGATGAATCGTTCGACTTTGTAAGTATTAACGTAAATTATCATAAAGTTTAAATTTCACGAATTATTGTAACTTTTACGACTTTATCGTTCGAGTTTATAAATTTTAACGTAAAATTTCACAAATTATTATATCTCTCAACACGGTGCAGATAATATTTTTCCGGACAACATAAAAGAATCTATACAATTGATAACACATGTACATTGTTTCGAATGATTAGTTGTTAAATAGACTTTGCTAATATCTAATGATAGTATATATCCTTTTTTTAATCTATCGCTTTCTAGTATGAACTCATCGTACTTCAATATATATATCCAAGTTGTATCATTATTCTTGTTGAGAAAAAACACACCAGAAAAATAAATTGAAATAAAAATAACAAAAAAAATAAAGAAGACAAAAATTTTAGTGGTTCGAAAAAATTTCTTATCCACAGAAAAAGGGGAAAAACTTCATTAACAGTTTTAGAATTATACACTTGCTAAACTTTCTCTCTCTACCCAAAACCCCTTACACCCTTACTTCCCTCTCTCTCTCTCAAAAGGAGGCACTCTGTCTCTGCACTTTTTCTCTGTACACACATAAAACCTTACACAAAGTACTTATTTATAGACCCCTAATAACCCTTGCCCAAAATAAAAAACAGTAACTTGCCCAAAAAAATACAAAATTATTACTTTCTCAAAACTAATTTGAGTCACTTACCAAAAATCTCTATCTTGACCCAAATTCTCTCAACTCACACATTTGGATATTCAATCTCAACAACCGTCATTGCATCGACAACGCAAACTTCAACAAGAATAAACACGTATCAAGTTCAGACTCTCATCAAACTTGACATGAGAATCTGTCTTCTTCTTCTTCTTCAAAGTATCTTCACTGCTACAAGTCTTTACCATCTTGTCTTTATCATCTTCAACTGTTATCATCTTGTTGCACTCTTTTACTCCTGTAACTTCTTTCACAACAGAATAAGATTCTCCACCTTCATAGCTCTACCTACAACCGTCTCAATCAGCTTATACAACTCCAACAAACATCTTCACCTTCATAGTACCTATTCCAACAGTTTTAGCACTAGAATCATTGGCCATCAACAAAATACCGGCATCACATGACTTATAAGAATCAAACCACTCCTTATATAGGCACATATGAAATGAGTATCCAGAATCCAAGATCCAAGAGTCAGATATATTTTCATCAGCAATAACATAATACACATTATCTCCTCTCTCATACTTGTCACCAACAACATTTACAGAATCTGAAGTCTCTTGAGTTTCTTACTTTCTCTTTTCCTTAAGGTGCTTTGTCAGCTCTTCACAATTTCTTCTAATATACCCCTTCTTATGACAGTTATAACACTCAATATTCTTCTTTGGATGGGATTGGAAATGATCATCTCTCTTATCATAAAATCTCCCTTGTGATTTGCTCCTACCCCCATTTGAATCTGACTGTGGCACTAAAACTTATTCAGTATGAGTTGTAACACTAGGCTTTTTCACATTTGTAATCTTTAATAGAGCAGTCGACACCTCAGCTACAATCAACGTTGTCTTTCCAACTAACAGTGTAGTTACTAAAGTCTCATATGATTTGGGTAGGGAGGCCAACAAAATTACTGTTTTATCTTCCTCATCAATTTTGACCTCTACACTTGATAATTGAGTTATGCACTTATTAAAATTATTTATATGATCCCTAACATCACTTTCCTCATCCATCTTCAACTCATAAAATTACTTCTTCAAATATAATCTATTTGGTAGGGATTTCGACATATAAATTTTTTCTAATTTTTTTCATAACTCAGAAGGATATATCTCATTCATAACACTATATTTCGGTTCAGGAAGCAAACTTAAACGAATAGTGCATACCACTTTCGCTTCCAATTCTTCTCAATCTTCATCTTTCATATTTTCTGGCTTCTTTCCTTACAACTCTTTCAGTAATCCCTGATGATTCAGAACATCTTTGACCGTACTCTGCTAGATGTTGAAATTACTCTTTCCATCAAACCGCTTAATCTGCTCAAATTTTATCCCAGACATCATCTTGACCTCTTTTTTTTTTCTTTTAATCTTCACCACAACTCTAATACTAGTTCTTAAGAAAAAAAACACTCCCCTACACCCACATAACAGAAAAATAAACTGAAATAAAAATAACAGAAAAATAGAGAAGACAAAGATTTAGGTGGTTCAGAAAAATTTCCTCCGTTTATGGAAGAGGGGGAAAAACTTCACTAACAATTTCAAAATTACACACTCAACAAACTTTCTCACTTTTTCTCTCTACTCAAAACGCTTTACACCCTTGTCTATCTCTCTCTCTCAAAAGGAGGCACTTTGTCTCAACACTTATTCTCTGAGCACACATAAAGCCATACACAATACACTTATTTATAGACTAAGTCATACACAAAGCACTTATTTATAGACTCCTAATAACTCTTGCCCAAAAACAGAAAATAATAACTTACCCAAAAAACACAAATACTTTTTCAAAACTAATTTGAGTTACTTAATTAGCCATTCTAGATATAAAAATATACATGTAATAAATATAGGAATTGTCTCCAATCCGGTATTGGATTAGAGCGACACATGTATATTTTCTTTAAAAACATGTATATTTCTTTTAAAAACATGTATATTTCTTTTAAAAATATGTATATTTCATCTTAAAAATATGTATATTTCATCTTAAAACATGTATAATGTAGAGAGACACCTATAATTTGTCTAAACACTTATATATATATTTTAAGAGGAAATATACATATTTTTAAAAGAAATATACATGCGCCGCTTCAAAGATTAGAAATTTTACCAATAAATATATAAACTTGTTACATGTAAGATTGTAGACATATAAATATATATGCAGAAACACGCACACAAAAATATATATGTGTGTGCTGAAGCAACACTCATCACACAGCTAGGATCCAAAATGGATTTTTATCCTAATTACAGTATCATAGACCATAACCTGGAAACTTTTCCGGATTTATCAGATGTTTTGTCCCCAAGATGTTACTCATGGGATGATCATAGGTTTCCCTATAACCAAGACTATTCACTTTCGTTTGACAGCTCCCCAATAGATGCTCCTGATCATGATGATCAAGATCCTCTTACAGATGATCACGAAGAGAAAAAATTACCACATCATCAGACGGTAATTTCCTCCCCAGCTGCAGATCATCACCATCAAGATCTACAAGAGACCAATGTAGCACATGAGGAGATCAGTAGTACTCGTACTAATATTACGACGGCAGACTCCAATAGAAAAGGCGCAAAGGGCGGAAGAGAGAAATCAATGTTCATAGGGATTCGGCGGCGGCCGTGGGGGAAGTACGCGGCGGAGATTAGGGATTCGACGCGGGGCGGCCACCGGGTTTGGCTGGGGACGTTCGACAGCGCAGAGGCGGCGGCGCTCGCCTACGACCAAGCGGCATTCTCCACGAGAGGCTCCGCAGCGGTGCTCAACTTTCCGGTGGAGAGGGTCCGACAGTCGCTCCAAGAGATGAAGTTGTTGAATGATTGCGAGTTTGGGCGTTCGCCGGCGGAGAAATTGAAGCAGAAACATTCTATGCGAAGAAAGAGATCGAAGAAAAATATCAATCATGATCATCATCAAGAAAAGAAAGGGAAAGACCACTTAGAAAATACCGCCCATGTTAAGAAGCTGGTTTTGGAGGATCTTGGAGCTGAGTATCTGGATCGGCTCTTAGATGCCTCCTGCTCAAGTACTGACCAGACTTCTCCTGATTCAGAATTAATATATAATCAACCAATTTATACAATCTTTGATTAATGTCTTTGATATTTTTTCGATCCTTTTATATTTTGTTTTATTAAATATATATATATATATATTTCCTGTGCCATTTATCATCTTCTTCTGAATTGGAGATTCAATTTTTCTTGTACTCTAACTGTATCATGTTCATCTTCTCTTTTTGTTGTGTGGGGGAGACATATTAATTAATTACCCTACAGCGCCGAAAAATGATCAGTTTTTTTTTTTTTAATTTATTTATAATTTCTTTCTTGATTTCAGTTAATACTTGATCGATATTAGCTTGCTGATCCTGGTTTTAATTCATATTCAAGCACCACTTAAAACGGTTAATTAAGCACTGGGCTTTAATCAAGGCCTACTTGCAAATTTGTTGAGGACGTTTGGTTGGAGGATTCAAACCATGTGATTCGAATCATTTTTTATTTACGTGAATTTTTTGTGAGAAAAAATACTGTAGCGAATCACGAATCATGATTCGAATCAGGGAATGAATCCCTCTAGCACGTTTGGTTGGAGGATTCAAACCATGTGATTCGAATTATTTTCGATTTACGTGAATTTTTTGTGAGAGAAAATACTGTAACGAACCACGAATCATGATTCGAATCAGGGAACGAATCCCTCTACCAAACATATTTGATTCGGCCTAGCTAGCTAGAATCCAAAGGAAATTACATTAGTTCTAGACTTTCTTTATGACGAAAAAGGACATGAAAGATCCTTTTCTTTTCCTTTTTACCACTGAAAGTTTTTTTTTTCTCTTCAAAAAAAAAAAAAAAAAAACAAAACTGAGTTTTTCTCAAAAACCCTAAAACTTATTTGGTAGGGGGAAATTAAGTTGAAGGGGTAGGGGTGGGAGTAATTTAGTGAAGGAATTTTAAGATTTATGTTTAGGTTTTAGGAAGGATTAGAAGAGAGAAACAAATTGAGTTTGGGGTTGGCCTATACGCCTTAAGCATTAAAGAAGTGTTTGAATTTGTTTGTTGGGTGTGCTCACAGTTTCATAAAAAACTACTCGAAATAACAGCCTAAAAGAATGGCCTTTTTTTTTTTTTTTTTTTTAGTGAATAAAATGATAATGTTTGGAGTGGATTCTCTTTTTATTAGTTGCAACTTTTAAAAAAAATGGTTGCATAAACTCTAACAGTATTTTTCTATCCTTCTTACCATGTACAATTTAACTTTCTTTCCGAGATAGATTCATAGAATAGTATTACATCTCATTTCCAATTTTAATGAAAAAGAAATTGGTGTGAAAACTAAATACATTAACAACATTAATGTTCAATATTGATACTAATGCACCATATATGTGATATATTCCAAAGAACTTTTTATTGCGAGTGTTTGGGACTTTTTCGAAACTACGAACTCATGAAGTGGACTATAATTAACTTATATAGTGGCAATTACTATCTAATTTGGTGATATGTCAAAAGTTCATAATTCAGAAAACAGAAAGAAGACAGATAAACTATATTATTACAGATGATGACATCTACAATTTAAATGCTTAATATCTTTTCAAACTAATAGCATTAGATATATTGTAGTAGATTTTCCACCGCCAGCATTGTACCCTCAAATCTTTGGTAATACAATTTACTCTGAGATCATAACAACTGAACCAGAAAGTCAAAACGCAAATCCTTTGTAGATTTTAATAAATAAAAACGGTTTACGCCTTATAATTGGATTGTATTTTTTTGGAACATGGCACATCACCAGACAGGAATGGGACATGTAATGTCATAACAAATTAAGAATTCGATCACCTTGTTGCAGCAAGCTCTAAATAGATGGATAACAAAATAAACACACTCAATAGTGATGAAGCCAGAAATTTTTGTGAGAAGGGGCTAATAATTGTAATAAGAATTAAAAAGGTATAAAATTGTAGTTTTAATTTTTCAGAAGGGCCTTTGTTCAAATTTTTTTTAAAGATATTCTTATATAAATATAGAGAAAAAAAGAAGAAGAAAAGAAATTTGAGGGGGGTTTGAGATCCCTAGTCATAATATAGCTACATTCCTAACTGTATTTGTGAACTTAATTTTTAACTAACAGTTGATAAAGTCACGATGTGCTTCTAACTTGTTAATGCCATTAAAAATCAACTGATTTATAATCCACTAATTAAAACTTTTATAATTAAAGGAAGAGTTGTATTTCACAAATTAACGTTGTTAAATTAATTTAATTGCTATATCATGGATTCATGTTAGTCAAATCTAGTTAACTACTTTTGGAGTTGAGAGTGGGGCGATTCGAACTCTAAAGTCTACACTTTATGGTAGAATAGAGTGGAAAAAAGAACTAATTAATGTTATTACCTATAACCCCGGCCCTTGCAATATTTTTTGAACGAAAAATTTCATTAATAAATTAATAAATTACACAAATAGTCACAGATAACCACACAATTTATAAGGAAATTTCACCTCATGAATCTATTAGTGAAGATAGATGAAGTTTAAGGATGAACATAAATATCGAGACTCAATAAAGAAAGATTTGTTTGGTACAAAAGTAAAAATAATTATTGCATATTGACATTGCATACCATGGTTCCACTTCCATCAAAGGGAAAAATAATTATTGTGTCTTCAGAAATCTAGTGACGATGACATTTTTTTTTGTTACACAAATAGTCACAGATAACCACAATTTAATGGTCATTTTCCAGACGTATTCGGAGAAGGAAAAATATGATGATCTCCAAGAAAACCCAAAAGCCTGATAACACAAAACCGAAAAGTACAAAAAGGGGGAAAAAAAAAAAACAACAACTACAACATAATTAAGAAAAGGATTGAGAAGATAATCACAAATTGATATCCATGTAGTTGGCTGAACATAGATTTTAATTCATTAAGGACTAGCTTGACCTTAATATTAATGAAAAGAACAAGAATAAAATTAGCAAGACCCTAAAAGTTCCTCCAGATATTCAGCTCCAAGGTCTTCCAATACAAGCTTCTTCATATTCGCTTTCCTCTCCAACTGATAATTTTTATTACCATTATTTACCAATATCTTCCGAGCACTCTTTTCTCTCTTTCTTCTCAAGTAATGCCTCTCCTTCAAGGCCTCCGCCGGAGACCGCCCAAAGTTGCAGTCATAAAACTGCATCTCTTGGAGTGACTGCCTCACCCTTTCAATGGGGAAGTTGAGGACGGCCGCCGGACCCCGCATCGAGAATGCCGCTTGGTCGTAGGCCAGCGCCGCCGCCTCGTCGCTCTCGAACGTCCCGAGCCAAACACGGTGGCTGTTCTTCGTCGAATCCCTAATCTCCGCCGCGTATTTTCCCCAAGGCCGCCTGCGGACTCCTATGTAAGATCTTCCCTTGTCGTATAGCTGCTTTGATGTTTTTCCTTCGTAATTTGATTTAGTAGTACTACTCATAATGATCTCCTGATCATGTACTTTATTCACGAGTTGCGGGCGAGATTTCTCTTCTTCATGATGGGGTTTTGGATTGTGATAATCAGGAGGAGATTCCTTTTGTCGAAAGCACTGATCATCAACGATGAGGTCAGACGAATTAGGTGAATATTCTAACTGGTCATAATAGCTGGGAAAGCACAATTCATCGTACGGCCAAGAGAAAAATGATGATGATGATGAACCGATATTATTCGGTGATAGACCATCTGATTCAGGCAAGAAATCAATATTTTGGTCAAGGAAGAGAGAATCCATGAGGGGATCTTGTGGGACTGATCAGGGCTTTTTTACTGTTTGATATAAAACCGGAGATCTAGCTGGTGTTATTTTATGTTTTCTAGGACATATTTATCAAAGTAGCAAAAAAGGAGAAGAAAAAGAAAAAAAAAGTTCGATAGGAGATATGTTTGACTTTGCTGTGTTTTGACAAAAAGTTGGATATACCTTATATATATATATATATATATATGTTCATATGCTCATACCACATGGATTTGATAGAGCAAAAGTTAAATAATTTTGATTACAATAAAAAGAGGGGATTAGCAACTAATTAATTATATAAAGAGTACGAAAGATAACTATATTAGCAAGGAAATGTAGTACATCACATGTGTTTCCACTTGCCAGACTATATACTCAATGCCTATCTCCTCTAATAATATGGCATATAGCAACAAGGGATACTAGGGCAGTCCCCCCTCCCATGGTCTTTTGTTTTCTTTCCAGGTTTTTCCTTTTTCTTAATTTGTACCAAAAATATATTTAAAAAAAAAAGAACCTGATTCTTCGTTGAGACTCGATCCATTATATAAAAAAGTCATGAACGCATATTCATATTATATATGCACATGGCCGTCATTTTATCAGCCAAGAATCCACAACAGAAACACAAGTAGCACAGAGAGAGAGAGAGAGAGAGAGAGAGAGAGAGAACGCTAAGTTTCGTTAATCCCTCATTGTCTGTGTTTTTTTTTTTTTTTTTTTTCAATCTAATAACATTGGCATGTTTACTTACCAAGATTAAAGAATGAGAATCAATCTCATGTTTACTTGTTATTTTTTATCCTGAAATAAGAGTGAGATTGATGGGTCCCACTCAAATTTAAGATTGAAGAATGAGATTGGTATTCTCATACTCCCTTGAGATTGAGACTCTCATTCCTAATATTAATATCAATTTACTATTATATCCTTATTTTACTTATAAATACACAATTAAAAATAAAATTCAAAAAATAATAAATGCAACATATATTTATTATTTTATTTATCTAATATTATAATATTAACATAATTATTATTAACTTCAATATAATAAATATGTACTTTATTTTTTAATAAATTAATAATATATTTTATTTTTTAACACTATTTTTTATTTTTATTTATTTTATTTAAAATTTTTTAAAATTTATTTTTATATTTTAAATAGTTGTACAATTTATATTTATTATTTTAGTACCCAATTATTACATTAAATATTTTAATTATGATTAATTTTAATATAATAAGTACACAATATATTTTTTAAATTGAAAATATCAAATTGATTTAAAAGGTATATTAATATTTTTACATTTTTTTATTCTGATTCTGGGTGTAAGTAAACGTATGAATGAAATTTGGAATGACTCTGATTCTGAATCCTATCACTAAGTAAACAACTTATTCTGATTTTGATTCCTCACTCCGAATCTTACCCACTCTAAATTCTGTCCACTTTAATTCATGTTTATTTTAATTACGCGTAAGTAAACATGCCACTCATGTATGCATATGTATGTGTGTGAGGGTGGTGTGATAAATAAGCAAGTAAACATGAATAATCAAAATAGAATGTTAACAACACGACGTTCAAGTTGAACTTAGAGTTGGGTGCGAAAGTGTGTACCGCTGCCACTTGCAACCTAGCTGTAATGATGAAGTCATTATATCGAATATATTAGTGTGTATATATCTATATATACACACAATATAGTACCATATTTCTAGGCTTGTAGCCAATTATGATTTACTGTAGCATGATGTTCCCTCTAAGGATCAGATAACTATGGTGTATATTGGCCATCACAAAAGATAAGTGTGGTGTATTTCCTTAATTTTAAAAGAAAAAGATAATATGGAAAAGGGATGAACTCCTTTTATTCAAGTGGGGACTGGGTGATCACTGATCACTTCGTTCTGCCAGACAAATTTAAACTACAGAAAGCGGATATATATACTTTAGAACGGATTGTTCTTTTAGAATAAAATTTTTAAAAAAATTTTAACTCAAATTATAATTTCATTTAAGTTTATGTTCGTTTATAAAATTTAAATTTAAATTTGAGTTTGAACTTAAATTTATGGTTAAAATCTGAGTTCAAGTTTTTCGTTCAACTCAAATTTTTAAAGGAAAATAGTAGAAAATAAGCCAATATAAAAAGTTTAAGAAAGTATATAGGCCAATTTTTAGTTATAGAAATTAATAGGCCATAACATGTCAAGTTATGATTCATAACCAGATAAGTTATGGACAAACTTGTCAAGTTATGGTTCATAGTCAGACAAGTTATGAACAATTATGGGCAATAACTTGTCAAGTTATGGTTCATAACCAGACAAGTTATGGACGAAAACAGTAATTTGGCCTATTTATTAACTTATGTAAACTATTGGCCTATTAATTTTAATTCATCTCAAGTCTTGGCCTATTTCCCTCTTTCTCCCATTTTTAAATTCAAACTCAAGTTAATGAATAATATTTTTTCTATTATTAAAAACGTCATAATTTTTTCGTTTTAATTCCGATTGAAATTATTATTTATATGCGTTTACAACGAAAAGAAGAATAAAACCCTATCTATATACCCTATTAAAATTTTTCATCACCATTGATTTTTTATTAAAATACTATCTAAATACAAATTTAAATTTTGACCCACTTAAACACAAATTAAAATATATTCTCAATTCAAATTATAATTCAAATGTGCACATTCAAACACAGACTCAAGTAACAACTTCAACTTAAATTATAACTCAAATTTAACTCAATATTTACACTCATGTTACCATCTCAAAAATACAACTGATCAAGCCCTATATATTAACTTCACCGTATGTAGATATATAGTTTGTTCTCTCGGCTAACAAGTAAGATGCACATTCGTACCACAAAATTTAGGAGCATGGTTTTTTCTTTCACAAAAGAGAAAAAAAAAGGAAAATTTTTTTATATGATCATATGCACATATGTATGTGTAAACAAGCATATAGATACAGATTCAGTGACAATTTGGTCAGATATCATTATGAAAGATATATAGACTTGATTCGTTTACTAATTTCATATTGATGTCTCCTTTTCAATTGATATTCCAAAGACAATTTCTACAGTAGTTTTTCTATGTCTTATTTTAGACAGCAATTATAAAGCCATGGGGCCAGATCACATTATTAATACTATTATTTTTCATTTCCTGTCCTTTTCAACCTTACAACCTAAGGAGCTAAACAAATCAAAAGCATTAATTAACTAATTGACAGGATTGCAATTAGATAATTACCCCACTACCATGACACCGTCAAATCTTTACAAAGATCTTCTCTCATTGGTCTTATCGACAGGGCTAATCAGAAACTCCAAAATTACCACCCCATAAAGAAAACAAAACAAAACAAAACAAAAAGAAGAAAAAAAAAAGTTAAAAATGAAAAAATTGGATAAGGGTGAAAGTTGAAGCTAAATTAACATCATGAACGAGATGGAGATGAAATTGTTACAATCACAATGATTGACTACTACTTGTACAAGTCTCGGACGATGAACTCAACATCAAAAGCTCTTCCAAATACTCAGCCCCTAAGTCCTCCAAAACCACCACATGATTTTTGGCCTCCGAATTAACCTCTTTACTTTCTTTACTCTTCTTCGCTATCCCGGCGGCCCGCCTCCGTCGCATGGAATGCTTCCTCTTGAGCGCCACCACCGGCGAGGCGTCAAGTTGATCGTGATGGTCCAAACGACACAACTTCATCTCTTGAAGCGACTGCCGTACAACCTCAATGGGGAAATTAAGCACCGCTAATGAACCCCTCAAGGCAAATGCGGCTTGGTCGTATGCCAGCGCCGCCGCCTCCGCGCTGTCAAAGGTTCCGAGCCAAACCCGAATGCCGTTCCTCGTCGAGTCCCTTATCTCGGCGGCAAACTTTCCCCATGGCCTTCTTCTGACCCCTCTGAAGGACTTCTCTTTAGCCACTACCACTTTTGGATTGGAAGTGACCTCCTCCACCTTAACGACGACGTATTGTTGGCTAACTAGTAGCTCCGGTTTTGCCTCAATATGATCATAATTATGATCAAATATAGGATTGAAAAAGGGAAGAGAATTAATAATTTTGTTGGTGTTTTGATCATCACAGAAAATCTCATCCCATGAGAGAGAGTCTAGAGAATTGTTCATGTTGCCAAAGGAAGATTCGGGAGAAATAGATGATTCCATTAATTCTAAGAGTGAGAACATTTTTGTAGAACTATATTGAGTTAATACTTGGTTTTCAGTACTGGCAAGTAACTTTGAGATTGGTATACCGAATTTTAACTCTTAATCCCTTTATATACCCGGAGAAAAAATAATGAGGGGTTTGAAAGTTTGAATGGAAGGATTAGAATAGGAATTGATAAAAGGAAAAAAATAAAAAAAAAATGATGAGCGAAAAGCGATTGAAAGGTGAGATTATTGGCAAAGGAGGATGTTCATCGACATTTTAACTTTTTGCAATGGTTCAATTCAAGACCATGTCTTACTTGGAGAGTTTGGGCACGTGCGTCAAAGTGACGTACGGCGGCGGGACTGGACCAAAATTGCGCGTGTCATAATTATGAGGTCATAATTCGATTATGTTGTCTTTATTTTTTCATGGCTCATTTCACCACTATCTTCTTGATATTATTGGTGATCAATATATGTGTATACAAATATATATTGAAATAATACTTTTCAATTGAAAAAATATATATATATACACATATATATGATCTAGATATATCCCATATATATAGCATGTGAATATAATTTTGACTAGCGTAAGCACAAGAAAATCTGTCGCCAAATGTATCCACTCCAAATGCCATTGCTAGAGCGTAACAAAATCTGTCCTAACGCTAACTTTTTAAGAAATTACATTTGTTACCCGCTAAATTACATATTCAACTGTATATATTATATCCATATAATTAGAGAAACACTATACGTCCCCGCGGAGCATCCCACCCTCTCAAAGGGGGTGGATTCCACCTTATTCCTTGATCGGGTCGGGTTGTAACCCCACAGGGTTATAAACATTTAAAAAAAAAAAAAAGATAATTAACCCCTAACGTGTTAAGCTCTACAATAGAGTAAATATATTTTCCTAAAGAAAAAAGAAGTATTTTGATATACTTTTAATGTGTTCCTTCTAGAACAAATGTGTACTGGCTAGCTAGGCAGGGCTTGTTTTGCTAGCAGACAATTTTTCCACCATTAATGATCTATTAACGAAGGCGTTGATAAAATAATGCCATTACTCTTGTTATGCTTTCGATTGGTTTCTATTAATGTTTGAATTCAAAACCCATTAATAATTATCTTATCCAAAACTTTCGGGGTGACTTTCAACAATTTCCAAAACGAAGAGTCAGTCAGAATCGTATACCTCATGTAATATTAATGCAAACCAAAAACTCTTCCTTTATATTAAATGGTATTTAATTATCGCCTGCCTCCTTTGTATTCTAACTATAAGAAGTTTTAGGCATTAGTTCATGTTTATATATTTAAGTATCTATATCTTAAAATAGAAAATATGGTAGAGTGAAATAAGTTCTAATGCACCGGTTTTCAAAACTACTTCCAGAAAATAAGCTTGATTTCCGAGAACACCTAGAAAAATTCTGCATCTATTTTAGTTAACCGAAAACTAATAACAACAACAAGTCACCTTGTGTGCGTTTAGAATTCGTTCTAAAATGATTCTATTTTTTATATGAAAATGAAAATGAAAATGAAAACGTTTTCAATTTCAGATAGAAATCATTTTTAAAAATGCGTGTGGTAGTTTTATCAAGAGATTGTTTTCAGTATAAAAAACTCATTAATGTCTCTCTCTCTTTGTGCTCGAGAGAGGAGAAAACGAAAACAAAAAATGAAAAACGACTAAAAGTCGTTTTTCATTTCTCTCTCATTTTATACTAAACTAAAAAATCGTTTTCATTTCCGTTTTTTGTCTTTAATTATACCAAATGTCGTTTAGAATCGTTTTCATTTTTCTTTCTCGAAAAACATGAAAAACAAAAACAAGAACAATTCCAAACACGATACTTGTTTCTTAGTTTCTAGTGTTCTTTCATGCAGTGGGGGAACCGTGATGTTTTGTTAGTGTGACACAAATTTTTTTTAATGGTGAAATTTTGTAATTTTATAAAGGATTATTATTAGTATTGATGCCCCCTGAACTTTAAAGTCATTCTTAGTTTGCCCTCTCAACTTTAAAAACCATCATTTTACCTCTTAAATTTTGAATTGTTTCCGCTTAACTTCTTCTATTGCAATTTCTGTGAAAAACATATAAAAAAAAAGAGAATAACGCATTCACGTAGTCTTTCTGTTTGGATTTCTATTAAAAAAAAGATAAAAATCACATGACCACACTTAACCCCTCTTTTTTCGTCTGATCTTAACATAAATTACAACAAAAGAGGTTAAGTGGGAACAATTCAAAGTTCAGGGCGACAAAGTGAGAGTTTTTAAAGTTCATGGTGCAAACTGAAAATGACCCCAAAGTTTAGGGGGCACCAGTGAGAATAATCCCTTTAAAAATTGAGTGAGGGACATGTCCCAAACAACTATTAGTGGCTCCGTCAATACTATCACATATAGAGGTGAATAAAATCCTAAATATTGGGGAGAATATAGTAAATAGTAGATTTTTGAAATTAAATTAAGTAAATAGCTTATTTCAAAACTATTTGAAGTAAATACCAGTTTACCGTGTAAATATTTTATTTACGACTAGGAAAAGTTTTTTCTTGCCTGTAAATTTTCTTTTTATGATCTAGTAATTAAAAAATCTTTTTCACGTAAATAAAACTCTTTTACCATATAAATTATTTTTTATTAGCCGTAAATGAAATATTTACATGGTAGATTACTTTAAATAATTTTAAAATATGTTGTTTACTTAATTTAGTTTTAAAAATCTTTTTATTTACTACAATTTCCAAATATTTACTTAAATTTGAAACTCAATGAGGTGTGACAAATCTTGACGTTGGACCCTTCAGAATAATGTTAAATTGACCTAAATTAAGGTCTTTCTTGGTTTAAGAAGTACCCATCAGAATTTTTTGCTCATTAGAAAATGTTTTAACCGTCAACAACTTAGAAAATAAGCGGGTGGTCAATTGTCAATACGTCCAAAACCCATATATAAAATGGAAATTAGAAACGGGTTAAATCACCAACATCGAATAAAAAGTATGCCTTGGCGATTAGGACACGCTTGATCGAGAGTTAAGACTTTAGCGTCGGCGGTAACATCCTCAAGGGCGCAAAATAGTGAAAAGAACCAAAATAATAAACAAATTAATTAGTAACTGAACAAGTTTCATCACAAGTTGCATATAATTGCATATTAAAGTAAATGTATTGGCGATGACGTTGACGTTACATGTCTATCAAAATACCCCTTATTCAAATAATTCGCTTACTTTTTTTTTTTTGTGTGTGTGCATATTTTTCAAGTTTTTATGGGTATAATTAATACTCGAATATTATATTATTCTTCATCTAATTCCTATTTAAGTTTTTTATTTTATTTTATTTTGTTTTATTTTTTTGCCTTAGACAGATTCTTCGAGGAACTATACTTGGGTTATGTAGTAAGAGGGGGAAAAAACCAGAAGAAGAAGAAGAAGATATAGATGTAATCTTGGTGAGGAAAATTATAAAGAGGAAAAAAGTTCTTATTATGTTTAGTATGAAGTCTGTTCCCTAATATCTCCATAATTAAGAAATTTAGGACCTGTTTGTTTTATATATTCAAACTCAAATCATTGATTTTACTATAATTTTTTTTCTCTTATAAAAAATTTAAATTTCAAACGTCGGAATCAAGAATCATGATTTAGTATATATTCTAAACATACCCTTAAATGAGGTTCTTTAAAAGATTTGAAATCGCTCAACTGAATTGATTTCCTCCTCTATTTTCTCCTACAACAACCATGAATTACAAAATCCTTTTGTCTAATCCCTTCTCTAGTCTCGCTCATTTCACTTTTTCTTTTGCCAAAAATTTTTCGATTTCATAGTATTTTTTTTTTCTCTAATGAATTTTCAAATTGATTATATGATCAGTAAGCAACCAACGGTATATATATAATTTTTTTTGTCAATGATCTATGACGTCCGAAAAGAGAGACAATATATCATTATTGGTTAACTAAATAGGATCCAATCATAGCGAAAATACGATCCACGACAACAAAATTGTATTTATAACGCAAAAGCAACTTTTTATAAGATGGAAAACAAAGTAATACTTAATTAGATTCTAAATCAACTTGTATATAAAATAATGCTACCGATATGTAAATTGATGTAATGAAATCCCCCCAACTATAGGCCTCGCTATCTACTCTAAATATCCTACGACATAAGACAAAACATTATATAAATATGTGTGTATTAAAAAAAGGCCGCCCATTATTTCAAAAACTCGAAATTCCTTATGAAAATTGAGAAAATTACGGTTCATACTTATTTTTTCAGTTGGAAGGTCTAATCCAGCTTTAGTGACGAAGCCAACTTGCAAATTTTTTTTTTTTTTTTTAATACATTGAATCGTGAGTGGAATAATCACTGCGATTGGGCCATAGGAATAATATTTTGATGACTTCGATCTAGCAAGTCTAAGGCTGAGTGCATGAACCCATATGATATACCCAAATTGAACATTTGCAAAGGCTTTCATATTTTTGAAACTAGATAATTAAGTAAGATTTGTCACTCGTGACCCCAATTCCATTATTAATAATTATATATCATGTCAATTTTTTTTTCTGAAAATATACACACATATATATTATCATGTCAAGTAATTGGTTGTGTTTAACATAAATATGTATGATGCCTGCGTCAAATTAACACATTGTCTTATCTAGCGATTAGTTAAGATTTAGTTCTTTTAAGTTGGGAATATAATAGTTGAGTTTAGACACACGAAATTGATTGTTAATAAGGACTATACAAAGCTCATCATCAAATCTTTCAATTTTAACCCGAAAAAGATAAATTTGTTTATTAGGACCGTCAAGTGCATGCATCTCTTTTTAACTTTTATAACCAGCAAGTTTAATATTCTTTTCATACGTATAAATTTTTATTTAGTTAAATAGAATAGGAGCTACATCACATTGCTTCAAAATACGTAATAGGTTTTTTTTTATATTAATTTTCTTTCTTTTTAAAAAAAAAAAAAAAAATTCAATCCTCAAACAGTCAAACTAATAGACACTCTAAATTGATAGTCTGTAATCAAAATATTAACGGACATGAAATTGATCTATTCATAATTTATATAATACTAAATATTGGTTAGGATTAAGCTAGTTACTTGGATAATAATCTTTCTGCCCTCTCAAATAATAAATCAATTATTTAATGAGCTAGCCATCGTATGGTTTTACAATTACGAGTAAATGCATGCATCTAGTGACTAGTGGTCAGCTAGCTAGTTTAATATTCTTCCCTTATTAAAAAACCAAACCAAACTAATTTAATTTATATTTATTTTTCTAAAATTATATATTTTATAGATCGGTAACGTATTTATATATAAAAAATACGTTTATTTCAATATTAAATGATCGTAACTCTAAAAGATTCTATTATAAGAAATATCTATCAAAATATCAGTACCGGTTAGGATAAGGAAATTTGAAATGATGTTGTAAAATATTTGTTCAAACTAATTAAAAAAATCAAGCCAAACCAAACCAATTATAATCGGTTTAGTTTGAATTGAATTAGATCTCTTAATTAGTTTGGCTTAGTTTGAAAATATCTAAACTAATTTTTAATTAGTTTGGTTTGCATTTCACTCAAAATAAGCAGTTTAGTTGGTTTACACACCCCTATTCTTTCCCAATCAAATACATACGATATTAGATAATGAGACAAAACAAGAATTGAGCAAAAACTAAAATAAAAAATAAAATAAAGAGACAAAACAAGAAAGTATTAAAGTCCGAAGTCGTTATTTGTTTTATCGAATTCTTTTTCTTAAAAAAATAAAAAAATGAATCCACAAGACATCAAGTATATAACGTATATCTTAAGTACATACTTCTTTGTTGATAAACACGACAGCATACAAAATCTATCTTCAGGATCTACAGAGCTTCAAAACAAACAACAGTACTAGATTGCGTTTAGGATACGATTATGTTTAATTTGTAACCAAATAAATGAATTATAAAAATTTATCTATTTTTTATTTTACGAATAGAAATTTAACTATTTGTAACGGAACAAGGAAGTCAAAACTAATTAGCATTACTGTTCACTAAATTAATTAGTATAATGTACACGTTGGACCCACTTTTATCTAATCTTCCAGATTAATTTTTAGCTCGATTGATCTCTTAACTAATTATAAATTCCCCTAAATCGAGAATCTTAGCCTTAGTAGCATGTGAAAATCATCAAAACTTAAAATAACTATTTTTGGATAATCATGCACCGATTAACACGACATTACATTAATTGCCCTGAGTCGACGTTATTAGTAGGGCGTTCATGGATTGAGTTGGTACGGGATAGGACCTTTTTTTTCTCCGCTCTAAAGGGTGCGGGTTGCACATATTTAGTCCCAACGATGTTAGCAAAATTTCACAACCCAATGATGTTTAGGTTGGGTTGGGGTGGTGCGGGGTGGGTTGGGTGGTCGGTTTCAACATTTAAAGAATCAAAGACTCAAAGTTCAATCCAACATTCAAAGTTCATCATCAAATAGAAATAATAACTCCGACATTCAAACAGATAGAAATTCAAAGTTCAATCCAACATCAAACATGAAGCAAGGTAGTCCATCCAACATCAAACATAAAGCAAACATAAATTAGTCTATACTCATAAATTAGTTTTAACATAAAGCAAACATAGAGGTTTAATTCAAACATGAATAAACTAGAGAGTAAAAATGAGTTGCCTGCCTTGGGTTAGATATTAAAGGAGGCAAGTTAGAGCACGGGTTGGGTTGGGGTGTGCGGGCCATTATAGGCCCAATCCACACCTCGTCCCAAAACTTCGGGCTAGCCATTGAATGGGCCGAAAAAAAAAATTAATACTAGAAATTGTATTTTTCAGGTTGGGTTGGGGTGAGGTGAGTTGGGCCTGCGGGTTTATGAACAACCCTAGTTATTAGCTTAATTTTTCCTCTTATTTACTGAAATCGAGTATCTTTCCTCATCCGTAATCTTAGCCTTACTTGTTTCAATTTTTTTTAATATAACACGATAGGGACGCCAATATTCCCCGTGAGGACGGCCCCACAGAAATTCGCACCGAATAAAGCAGTGATGAAGGATAATAATCAGGGTTGGGGATGAAGATGGGGACAAAATCTCATCCCCCTAATTTTAGTGGGGCGAGGACGGAAGAAGCACTCCCCATCCCATCCCCGCCCCGATATAATATGTTATATATAATATAATATATTTTATATAAATATTAGGGGCGGCAATACGGGTCACGACATGACAACACGAATCGAAATCGACATGAAAATCACGGGTTAGGGTTAAGAAAAATGGGATGCGGGTCGGAATCGGGTCGACTCGATTTTGACACAAAAAAAAACGTGTACATTTCGAGTTGCACCCGTATTACCCGAAATTGAATCGCAATTCAATTTCATGTCAATTTAGTATCAATTTTGACTTCAACCCGACCCTGGCCCGTAGTGACCTGTAGAAAAAAAAAAATATATATATATATATACTCAACTTAAAGAAACCCTAAGTTCCTCTCTGCCTGCCACTGGTATCTTCCCTATCTGCCCTTAAATTTTAACCCATGTCTTCTTCTTCTTCTTCGTCTTCTTCTCTCGAAATAGCGACAAGGTCTCTCGGGTTAGGGTTTTTCTTCTCCTTTCTACCCAAATTTTTGTTACCGCTGGTTTCTTCTCCTTTCTGCCCAAGTTTTTGCTTCTCCCTCATCTCAGTTGCCGCTGGTTTCTTCTTCTTGTCCGCCTTTGTTCCGCCCTATCCGCCTCTTTCTTCTCTCGACAATGAGTTTTTGGATTTGGAGCAACTCTTTCTCAAAATAACGATAAGGTAAGTTATGTTCTTCTCTATTTTTTTTCTTTTGTTTTGTTTTTCTTCTTGCTTCCATTAGAAAATTTTTGGTGCACACACATTGAAATACATTGAAATATATGATTTCTGTGTTAAAAGTTAAAACATTACCAATAACCATAGCTAATGAGTGATGAAGCTGATGTTATACTTATACATTAAAAGAGAATAATTTTTGCGTTAAATGAGTTGGTTCCTCCTCAGCAACAAAGGATGTTCCGAGGTTGTAATATTGAATATTTTTATGGCCATTTTTTATGCTTGGTTGAAAATTTCTAAAACTAATATGAAATTTTTTAGATATGTATATTGGACCTGTGTTTTATCGAATAGTAGATTGGTACCTTGCTGAGTGCTGAAAGTTTTTTTGATTTTATTACTATGTAGTTATGCTATTTTTTTCCCGACAAATTTAGTTGTCTCTAAATTCTATTGTAGATGAACAACAATGATTTAGAGGCACAAAGTGAGAACAATGATTTAGAAGAACCAATAGATGTCGATATTGAGCTTGAGGAGGATGTGGTTGAGCTCACAGGCGTCGGGGGCCAAAAACCTCTCAAGAAGAAGAAGTTGAAATCAAAAGTTTGGAACTTTTTTGACATCCTTCCTCTTGGTCCAGACAAAAAGCTTAGGAGTGCTTGCAAGAAGTGTGGGCAACAATATCTTGCTGCTAGTAAGTATGGAACATGTAACATGTTAAAGCATATTAAAACTTGTCCTAGATCAGACACTAGAGATATTGGTCAAATGCTTATTTCTTGTGACAATAGCTTTTCATTTTGCTCTTCTAGCTTTAATTCTGAAAAATGGCGTGAGTTGGTGACTACTTGTATTGTTATGGATAATTTACCTTTCTAATTTGTTGAGTATAAAGGATTAAGGGCTATGCTTCAATATATATATATATCCTGATGTGGAATTAGTGTCTAGGAACACTACTAAAGCTTACTCTCTTAAGTTGTATGCAAGGGAGAAAATGAAAATAAAAAATATGTTGGATGCATGTCCTGGAAGAATAAGTTTGACATCTGATCCATGGACTTCATTGACTACTGATGGGTATTTGTTACTAACTGCTCATTTTCTTGATAAGAATTGGAAGTTACATAAAAGAATCTTGAATTTTTGTCTTATGCCACCTCAGATAGCATTATCTGAGAAAATCTTTTCTTTATTAAGTAATTGGGGAATTAAGGAAAATATTTTCAGTATAACTTTATATAATGTTGCTTCGAATGATGTCTCTGTGGATGCATTGCAAAACTAATTGAACTTGCGTGATTTGTTACCTTTTCATGGTGAATTTTTTCATTTGAGATGTTGTGCCCATATACTTAACCTTGTTGTGCAAGATGGTTTGAAAAGTATTGATAAGTTATTTGAGAAGATTCGAGATAGTATTAAATATGTTAAAGGATCACAACAAAGGAAGCAAAATTTTTTAGAATGTGTTAAGTTGGTATCGATGGGAAGCAACAAAGGATTGTCTCAAGATGTTGTTACTAGATGGAATTCAACTTATCTTATGCTTGAAAGTGCTCTCTTTTATAGACGTGCTTTTCAACATTTGGAATTGAGTAATTCTAACTATAAGAATTGTCCCAACTCCGATGAGCGGGAAAGAGTTGAGAAAATATCCAAGTTCTTGAAATTCTTCTATGATACCACACTTTTGTTTTCTAGCACAAGATATCCGACAACAAGCTTGTATTTCCAAGCAATTATGGAATGTTATATAACCCTGAAAAATGCTGCCCAAGGTGGAGATGAGTACTTGAAGTCCATGGCTATGCATATGTGGCCTAAATTTCAGAAATATTGGTCACAATTCAACCCCATTTTAGGCATTGCACTTCTATTCGATCTACGGTATAAGATGCAGTTTATTGACTTTTGTTACAACAAACTTTTGGCATAACTCTGAGGAGTTGTTTTCATTGCGTGAGAAGTTGGAATCCCTTTTTGATGAGTATGCTTTGAAGCTTGATCATTCTGTCTCACCACCGACTTGCAAGAAAAAGGACAAGGGTAAAGCACCACATGGAATGGAAGTAGATGAGTCAGATTTGATGAAGGTAATATTTATTTTTCTTATATATTACATTCTTTTACATAGTAATATTTATCTTAGTTACTAATGTTTTATATATTTTTTTTTTCAAGAATTTGATGATGTTTCAAGTAATTTATTTTATGCTTCGAACTAAAATCACAGTTAGAATTGTATTTGGACGAGCCTAGAATGAAACGGAGTTATCAGTTGGATATTTTCTCCTATTGAAAGACAAATCAATGCGGCAACCCAATTCTTGCTGCCATGGCTCGTGATATATTATGCATTCTTGTATCAACAGTTCCTTCAGAGGCTGCATTTAGTGTTGGCAGTCGTGTGCTTGATCAGTTTCGTAGCTCTCTTAAACATGAGACTGTTGAAGCAATTGTATGTACAAGGGATTGGTTGTATGGACATGAAGGTATATTCTTTAAGTTTTTCATTGTTCTCTTAAATATTGTTACTCTCAGTCTCATAAATGCTAATAAGTTAAACTCTTTTTCTTAGATGGATTCAAAGTACTTCATCAAGATATGGCTGAGCTCATCAACAATGTGGTTGATCTTAACATACAAGAAGAAAAAACTGTCAACCAAGCTTCTAACTCCGGATGCACTTGAATTTAATTTTTATTATGGTTGTGTAATGGTTTTTTTGCTTCATTTGAACTATGTGGTTGTTAGGACTTTGTTATGCAGGTTTCATGTGATGTTTTCTTTTGCATGCATTTAAATTTTGTTGTTGCTGGAACTTTATTATGTAGATCTAGGTTTGGACTTTAGTGTTGGAACTTTATTATCTATGTTTAGACTTTGGTACTTTGTTAATTGTTATTATTTTTGGAGGGTTTTATCAATGAGTGATATCTGTAACAAATTATAAACTGTAAGATCTTTACAAAATGGACTGAAATCTACAATTTTGTATCAATTTCGGTTCAACAGATTCGTGTTGTGTCTCGGGTTCGCAGGTCAATTCATGTCGCGTGTCACTTTCGGTTCGTGTCGTGTCAACCCGCAACCTGACCGTGTCGTGTTCGTGTCGCGGTTCTCAATTCTTTTCGTGTCACGGGTGGTGTACGGGTCGCATGAAAAAAAACTGACACGGTACAAACATGACACGAACACAACATGAGACACGAATTGGCACCCCTAATAAATATACATATATATACTTCTTACATTTGTGTTAATTACTACTTTTAATAAGACCTTTCTCGACTTTACAACATCATTTATTTATTTGTTTATTTGCATGTGTTTTTTATTTAGTTTGTATTGAGAAACCTTTGATTTTGGTCATTTACTCATTTTTTACTTTAAGTTACAATAATTTTGAAATGCTTAATTATATTCGATGGGAAATAGGGTGGGTATGGAGAATGCCCCCAATGGAGAATTCCTGACTCCGTCCCCGCCTTTTCTTAAGTGAGGATAGAGGTGGGAATGGGATGGTTTTAAAGGGTGAGGATAGGGATAGTAAATAATTCACCACTCCTGCCCCGCCTCGTTACCATCTCTACAGCACGATTATTGAAATTCCATCCAAATCTTACCCCACTCGAACCTCTAAGTGCCACTAGACTAAGAGGTTTTAGGCCTTACTCGTTTCAATAAGCAAATAATATGAAGTCCCATCCCACCTAGAATATACAGGTGTGATGGAAACTTTTGGGCAGTTGAAAATTGTATGATAAATAAAAACTAGTATGTTTACCTATTAATTACGCAAAAAGTGTAAGTATGCCGCTGATGCTTATTTCGAAGAATAACTTGAACTTAATCATGTTATCTTTTTTTTTTTTTTTTTGAAAGGACATGTTAGCTTAATTTAGATTACATGCAAAAGAAGCAATAAAAGGAAATAATGGTTATATCAGGATTTGATCATGTATAAGCCTTGTTTTAACTTAGAATAGCTTCAATCAGTTTCTTATTTCCCTTTATTTGTTAAATATGGTTTATATGCCTTTTAGGTCTAATTTTTCTGTGTTACCCTTCAGGCTATTTTTTAATTGTTGTTTTAATAAATTGTGTGGGGATTTGCCGATTTGGTAATTCATCTCTTTCTTTCGCTTATATATACACATATATACATATATATATATATATATACATATATATATATATATATATATATGCATACATCCTTGTTTCCTATATTAATGTGTATGACCTAAATAGGGTTTGCAAATTATTGGGATTAGTTTGATTAGTTTTTCATCATTTATTTGTCTGCTACATAGTTATGGGCCTCAACATGAAATAATAGAAGAAAATCTACTTCCTGCACTTTTTCAAAAAAGGCTTTGCTGGAAAGCATTATTTTTAAACAATCGTATCCGAAGGGGAAGACGAATAATTTAATATAATATAATATTTGATCGTTTTGATATAGTCAACGGTCTTGCTTGAAAGTGATGGTCCTGGCCTGCAGTCAAAAAGGACCACATATAGAATTCCTTTGTCATCAGGACCACAGAAACCTAGGAATTAAAAAAACAAAAAAAGGAAAAAAAAATGGTTCTCTAACATGCTGAGTTATAAAAAGAACCAAGCTTTCGGCAAAATTGACTGATTAATATTATTTCCTATATATTAAGTTTTTATCAATCAAATTTCGAAAAATCATCTCAGATTTACGACAACACTAGAATAAAAATTAATTTTATTCGCAATTAAGATAAGATGATATACATTAATATTCCTTCAATTTAATTAATCTTGAGTATCAACTTTTAATCAAATACCATGATAAATGCAAATATTGGTTATATATCAGAAGAAAAATAAAATTAGGACAAAATCTAAACCGGTTGAAAGTTCTAAGCCCCCGTTTAGTTCGTTAGTGCGAATTTTGTTAATTTAAACTTTTTTGTTTAAAGAGAGAAATTCAAACCGTGCAGTTTAAATTATAGTTCGAATTGATATTTGGATATGCAGTTAAAATTTTAATCTGAACAAGAAATAAAATTTGAATTAGTATTTGGTAGGTGTGAAAAGCAGAGAGAGTGTGTATCTTTCTACTATTTAAAAATTGTTTAAACGGTTGAACTTAAAGAGAGAGTTAAACCACAGTTTAACTCAATTTAAACGGAGAATATAATTTAGACTGTGTTTACTAAACATGAGTTTAAATTGTACTCATTATTTAAACTAAACTGAGTTAAACTAGTGAAATAAACGAGAGTAAGTATTCATTGGCAAACGCAAAGGAATGGAAAGTACACGGTGTACATATTAATCAATTTGAAAAAAGTACTTGAAGAGGAATTTAAAACGAACTAAAGCGGAAACTTGAGTACGGGAAATCTACAATGCCCCTCATTAGAGGTTTATACGCTTCTTCTCACTTTATATCAACTAAAAGAAAAAATTGTATCAACTAAAAAAAAAAAAGAGTAAACTTCTAAAAAAAATAACATAAAACTAAAGAGATGAGTTTGGAGGGCAGATTCCTTACTTTGCTCTTTTATGTTGCAATAACACTCTCCTTGCTTGCAGGCTGGACAATAATCGTACTGTTTGTGGCCTAATCACTATAGCAACATATATCAGATTGCTAGCTAATTTTGGGGATCGTCTCCAATATACAACACGAGTACTCCTATACTTGTTTCTAAAGACAAATGTAGGCCATATTTGTAAGCCCTCTTTTACAGTATAGTTCAAATTATCTTTTCTCTTTTTGAGAAAATTACTGAATTTATCCGTTAAAGTGTATGGATCTAGATTTCTATCTCTTACTCTTGATTATTACTTTTTTGAGTAATATATTTTTTTGTGTAAAGAGTATTAATTAAGAGTACATAGTATAAAAATTCAATACCCATACAAATTTCAGGGGTATTTCTCGCTTTTTTTTCTTTCTTAAAAGATGGGAAGGAATAGTTTTCTGGCAAAAAAAAAAAAAAAAAAGATAAAAAGAGGGGAATGAAACTTACGTATAACTTACTGAAACCTTCCTGGAGACAAGAAATTAGAAAAGAAAAAAGAAAAAAAAAAACCTTATTATTGAACAAGTATCTCACTTTATAATTTGATTATCAAATTGTCACATTTTATATAATTGTTTCCTCGCACTAGCTAGTCACTTCTATCACCAAAAACAAAAATAAAAAATAAAAAAAAAGGCCAGCGAATCCTTGTGGCGGCGTATGCAATTAATAAAGCACATGGAAGAAATTTATGACGACGAATTCTAACCATCGGATATGACTGATAAATTAATTTCTGTATAGCAGCTCAAATACCTTTCATCTACTATATATTTGCATAGTCCCTGAATATTGTGCCATGCATGCCTACGTTGCAACCTTAAACATTTTTAGACGTTATAGGAATTGAGTTATAATTGCCGTTTGTTATTTTTATTTTTTGAAGATTACAGATTAAATACCTATTAACACGTCTATGGAGGGGAAGAGATCAGCAATAGTATTGCAGTCGGGAAACGAGCGGAAGCGAATTAGAGAAGCGAGGTACCGGGGGATCCGGCGGCGGCCGTGGGGGAAGTTCGCGGCGGAGATTCGCGACCCCGCGAGGAACGGAGCGCGGGTGTGGCTCGGGACATTCGAGACGGCGGAGGAGGCGGCTAGGGCTTATGACCGAGCGGCTTTTGCTTTCAGGGGTCATTTGGCCATCCTCAATTTCCCCAACGAAAACCATTATAACACAATTAGTCCAAGATTAATCTCTGATTCCAAGTACTACACGTCTTCGGCTGCTGCTTATTATTCTTCGTCTTCTAGTTCCTCGTGCGCTGCTGCTGCTGTGGCTGCTGGGCGTCCGAGTGACGTCATAGAGTTTGAGTATTTAGACGACAAGTTGTTGGAGGATCTCCTTGACACGCAAGATGATCAGGATGGGCACTTGAAGAAACTTAGAATTGGATGATGATGATGATGATCACTAATTTGTTCTCTTTGGTTGATGTTTCGGGATTAATTTTAATTCTTTTATTGGATATGTTTTATCGATCGATTTCATTCGTACATGGAAGAAATTATTAATATGCGAATCTTTGTTGTATGTATTTCTTAACTCTAAGGATTGAACTAATATTCTTTCAATTTTCAGATACATGAGCGTTTAGTTCATGAATTTAAACTATGTGTTTAAAATTATTTTCGATTTACGTATATTTTTTTTTATGAAAAGACCAATAAACGAACAAGAAAAACAAAGAACACAAGGCGATTTATACTTAGTTCGGATTAATCAATCCTACATCCAAGTCAGGGTATAACAGTTGATCCACTAATCAGATGTTGTAATTACACCCTCAGTGCTCACCAAAGATTAGCACTTACTTTCCTCTCAATACAAGAAATTTTCTCGAGAAACAAACACAGCCTGACACTCAGAAGGAAAACCTAAAAAACTTGATTCTGTTTTCTTTACAATCTCTCAACCCAGAGCACTCTCTAAACAAATGCAACGGAAAAATTAGGTAGCTAGCAATTTAAATTAGGTTGTCATCAGATCCAAGTATCCAATCACTTCGTCTTTAAAATCAATTAATACCTGCGAGCATATATAGATTACTTATCGCTTGCATAACAATTATTATAAGTATCATTTGTTTTATCCCTGCAAAACTCATTGCTTTTTTTTTATTTTCAAATGCAGCTATATGAAAGGGGCTTATACTGTTATACATCCTTTTTTCCAAGTGCCCAAAGATTCAGATGACAGTCGTGCCATATGTGTGTGTGTGTGTGTTTATATTTCAAGATCAATATATAGTTAATGCATAGTTCACCGGCCTGTGATTAATGGTAAGACGCATTCCTATTTGTAGGTAACAAAAACAAGTCAAACATAGACACTAAAATGTCGTTCTACTAGATATGTCTGGGACATGAATTTAGCAAAAAAGTTCGGATGTTGAACTAAGCCAATTGATATCTTGTCGACGAGCACTACCCCTAGACACTTAGTAGCTGTAAGATTTAACTTGTTCGTTGGTTAATTTCTGTAAGGTCTGATTTTCACCTAGATGTTACGAAGAGTGTTACAACACTTTTAGTAACATTTGCAATTAATGGTCAAGTTCTGTGGTGATCAAATGACAGTAAATAGAAACGTCCAGGAATCAAAAATAATGCAGGAAAAAATTAAAGAACACCAAAAAATGATATCGCAGTTCGGTGTGCACACCTACATCTGCGGGGCCACGCCCAGACAGTGAACAATCCACTACGATCAAAGGATTACAAACACCAATCGGACTTATACACCCAAAGACTCCCTCCTTGACGTTGTCCCTGCCGTGTCAAATCTTCTTAATGGCCTTGTCCAGCGAGCACCACTCGTCTTCAAAATTGCACAGTGAAATTCCTTCGGCTGGCGGTGCGCTTTCTCCCGAAAACTTCTAATCCTTCTCTCGAAGGACGATCTTCAATCACACTCAAAACTTCTAATCCTTCTCCCGAAGGACGATCTTCAATCACACTCAAAGGCTCACTAATTAAAGACTTTCTCTTTTGTAAATATTCTCTGTAAGAACACCCCTCATATAGGCAGCCTTGAATTGCTTTTAAAACCTCAAAAACATAAAAGCGCAATATTCTCACTTTCAAGGCTACAAAACTCACGTACACCCATATGCTATATATATATAACAATAATTCACGTGTAATCCACGTCAAGCGCCAATTCAATGATTTTTCAAATCAATGTGATAGCCAATTTCAAATCCTTCTTAATGGGCTAGATTTAATTTGCACACACACATATTACCTTACAAAGCACATACCCTCACATAAAAGCATAAGCCACTCTCACTCTTATTCTCCACGTTAATGCACCCACATATATATCACCAATATATATATATATATATATATATATATCCTTTATACATTTTTCTCCTTTTTCAATAATAGAAGCACTCACCAAGCAATTAATCTATTTTTATTTCCTTAAATAGATCTTATCCCGAATCTGTTGAAATTTCTATGATTGCATTAAATCTCTCAAATCTTTCATTGACCAAGTATGCTTTTCTTCTTCAAAACATTCCATATGCGGAGCAATTAGCATATCAAAATCGTCACAAAATCTAGTTCTACATCAATCATTAACTTGGCCCTATTTTTGAATTTTGTACAACTCATCTCTAAAAAATTGCTTTCCTAACAATTTCCTTGTTACTTATATATATATATATATATATATATATATGAATTGATGGATTTTGAACCAATTTCAAGAAGCAGGTAATCCATGTATATAATATTAAGTTCGTCGTACTTTTTCAAAACGAAAACATAACCAACTTAAGAAGTATTTCAACTTAATTCCATAACGGGGGTTTTTTTTTTTTTTTTTATATATATTTTTGCTCTGAAGTTTAAAAATAATCATAAACCATGTATTAATAAGTCAACTTAATATTATCCGAAGTGTTGACATTGGCGTTCTATAGATGGGTCATAGCAGTTTTTACCTTTCGGTCGGGACAAGAAAACCTCAGCGTCTAATTATAATTGGCATAAAGCTGGCCATGAGAAAAAAAAAAAAATGTCATAATTAAAGCTGGCAACCAATATTAGCCGCTTTTCTCTCTTCTTTTATGTATCGTTATGATCAGAAACACGGAAACGACCAAGCACATGCTGGTTTGCCAAATAGAAACGACCAAGCACAGTCCTATAATATATATAAATCAGAAGTTAACGTTTTGTTGTCTTGGTACTCCTCATACATTAACCACGAGATCTGCAGTCACAACTTGCGTATTCAACGACCCGCTTGTACGCCTTCCTTTCTGGTCACCACCTACCCATCAATAATTGCATGTGTCAAAATTGCTCAATGGTCAATACATGCTGATATAGTGAATAGTGGAAATTAAATGCCTGCGCAGGGAATGATTTTCATCCCCGTACCTTCCGCATAAACCCATCTTCATTCCTGCTTAAGGAGAGGCGGGTTCAGAGTCGAGGATTCTTTCATCAGAAGGCTTTGCTTTTTTATTTTTTATTTATTCTCATAATCCATTTCAATACCATAGAAACTTAAAATAAAGAAAAATTACTAAAAAATTCAATATAAATTTAAACAAAATAAAATACGGTAACCGACATCAAATCTTAATAATAAAGTCATAAAAGAACTAATTAAGTTTAAAAAAATTCATATCTTTATATAAAAAAATATTTGAATATTTAATATCGCAATAGAGACGGACGGAGATATTTCAACTGCCCCCGCTCTCTTATGACTTCAGAATAAGATTTTGTCCTTATCCCTATCTTATCTCAAATATAATCCTCAATTTTCATCCTTTTCAGAACGGGTGCCAATGGTAGTACCCATCCCATAAAAAATATTGTCATCTCCATACTATTACATACAGCTTAGAACTATCCGAAGCCCACCTATTATTAGCGTGACGTGACCTAATAAAAGATATTTTGCCAGTATATCAATTGGGATGTTTGTTTCAATGGTTCGTTTCTGGTTCTGAATTATGGTTCTTGATTCTTTACAGTATTTTTTTCTTATAAAAAATTTAAATTTTAAAAATCAAAATCATAAATTATGGTTTTAAATCTATGAACCAAACATCTCATTAATGATTGAGCTAGCTAGATATATATCCTTCAAATTCTTCAATTTTCCATAAGGGAAAAGAAAAGGCCGAGTAGCACCAAGATCTTAGCCGATACAACTATAAGCATAATGTCACCACCGCTCGTCTGCTCAGAAAGAGAACTTAGGTTATGTATGACACACAAGCCCATTGAATGTCCTGAAATTCAATGGAATATCCCTCTCTTCTCCCCAATCCTTTTTTTTTTTTTTTTTTTTGTAGAAAAGAAAGACAAGCTTTCAATTTTTTGAGAATATAAACTGTTATTATTAATGAAAATAAATATCAGTTACAATAACAGATTCTATAAATGCTGAAATTTCCTCTAACTAAAATAATTTATCATCAATATTAAGAGTATAATTAGCAGCCAAATACGAACAGCCCTATTAACTTTTTTATACACATGACATAACTTATTTCTTTAAAAATAATAATAATAAATTAGACACATCTGACAATAATAATCTCATATCATTCCAAAACAACAAGATTGTTTTATAACAAGCTTTCAATTTTAAGATACTTTTAAGTGGAGCTTTCAATTAAGGGCCTTAGACAAACTACTGCCAGATGCTAAACTGGGCTTCGGCCTTCTTATACGCACTGGTTTAGACTTCATAGGCTTTACCATCCCCAAGTGTCATGCTCACGAAACAAACGCGTCGGACACCTGATGTGTGGCTACGAATTGGATGACCAAGACATGTCGTTTTCTGGAACAATCGATTAGCTGTCTTTCAAATTTCATTGGTTAATGATAATATTCTAGTTCAGGCTTTAAATATATGTGCTTGATTAACAAAAGGAAACCTCTCCCCAACATACTAAACACGCAATAAATAAATAAGAATCATTATGTTTTCAAGTCAAAACATCATTAGAGATATTTATAGTGCTTTAAGAAATTGAAAAGGAGAATTTACCTAATATAAAATTTTAGATGACTATTTAATTATAACCAACCCCAATCTCATTTTAAGAGTAGATGTATGCTTTATTGCATGTACATATAGGGTGATAATCTAACATTATATATATATATATATATATTTAAGGGAATATATATATATTTTGAGATTACCTGCCTGACATTATAATCAAGAAATTACAAATTGTCAAACGAAAAAATTTGCGGACCTGAATCTGATAAAGTATATTTCTTTTTTATATTTCATATGCAATTTTAAGATATAGTATATATATAGTTTAATTGCGGTTTCGTATAATAATATCTTTTTCGTATTGGTGATCTTCAGTTAAAAAATGGACGAATCTGATCTTAAACAAGCATGTATGCATATATATACACACACACACACACACACACAAAACTTCGTTCACATATATAAACAACCCAAGCGTACGGCCCTCTTCCAACGACACCACCAAAAAAGGCAATTTTATGCCAGGAATTAGGAATACAATGGCGGCTACATAATACAAAATAAACAAATGGAGAGCAACAGTAGAAATGTCGCCAACCACAGAAAATAAAAAAATAAAAAAAAAATGAAAAGGCATTTTATAGTTTCTTTAATAGGATAATCTGACTATTAGTGTCAATTCATGGTTGTTAAATTTAGTTAAAATTACATTATATTAAAAAAAATATATAAAATAAAAAGTGTTTTTATACAAATTTAATAGCTGAAAATAAAAAATTAATGGTTGTTAATTTTTTCAGACCCCTTCAAAAAAGCTCCTCAACGTTATTATTATTCCGTCATCGCATGCATCCTATTATTCCACATTGCCTCCACAATTTCGCTTTTGCTTTACTAAAATGGTCAATCCATAAGACCACTAGATCTTCTCAGCCACCCGTGCACGCCACAGGGAATAATATTAATTATTATAGTAGGCATTATTAATCACAAAATTATTAACCAAAGATTTCCATGCAGCACTATGATTGTACCAAAGTATGTAGACACATATGCGGAACTTTCCTAGGAAAGACGCTATCCCACCATTAATAACCATCAGCCATGACTATATCAACAAATCAAAAATTAAAAACGTTGAAAAAAAAAACCATTGGATATGACCACTCAAACATTGTATATAGCACACCACAAGCCATACACACACACACACACACACACATATATATATATATATACACACACACACACACACACACATACCCGAGGAATGTAAAAGTGCTTTGCCACCAAATTTGAAATCAAAATATAGCTAGGACCACCAATATATAAAGGAATATTTACCTTGCTTTTGCAATTTCCACCACTCCCAAACTACACGAGACGCAAATGGAGGGAGATAAGAAGCCGGAGAGCAATCAGCAAAACAAGGGGAGGGAAATCCGGTACAGGGGAATTAGGCGGCGGCCGTGGGGGAAGTTTGCGGCGGAGATTCGAGACCCATCGAGGAACGGGGCGCGCCTGTGGCTCGGGACGTTCGAGACAGCGGAGGAGGCGGCTAGGGCTTACGACCGAGCAGCTTTTGCTTTCAGGGGTCACTTGGCCATCCTCAACTTCCCCAATGAGTTTCAGCACCATGACCAAAGCCCTAATTTCGCTTCTTCTTCGGTTTCTAATGCTCATGGACAGACCAGCTTTCGTGGAGATGATCAATTAGGGTCCAGAGGGAGAGAAAGTGGGGTTATAGAGTTTGAGTATTTGGATGACAAATTGTTGGAGGATCTTCTGGATTGCGAGAGTATGCAGAGGAAACAATAGTGAATTATAGCATATATATGACTGATCATTTTTATTGAATTAATTTATGGATTCTTTTCGTTTGTTTTGGTTTTATTTGTAAAATCAAGCTTCTAATCTGTATTGATCAGTGTGATAATGGAACAATAGTGTGTTTTCTTTAACTAATTCTTCATCGACTCTTCTACAAATTACCCACGTAAATATTGTGACAACATTCCACTTCTACATCACTGCATATTTAATGATGCAGATTGGGCTGGAAGTGCTGATGACAGGAAGAGTACTATTGGAGGATGTTTTTATCTTGGAAACAACCTGGTCTCTTGGCACAGTAAGAAGCAGAATTCCATTTCACTATCTACTGTCAAGGCTGAATACATTGCTGCAGGAAGCTGTTGTACACAACTGGTGTGGATGAAACAAATGTTGAATGATTATGGAATCCCACAAGAATTTTTGACTATATACTGTGATAACTTGAGTGCTATCAATATATCAAAAAACCCAGTTCAACATTCCAGAACAAAGCACATTGATATTCGGCATCACTTCATTCGGGACTTAGTGGAACGCAAAGTCATTCATTTGGAGTACGTTGCAACAGAAAAATAATTGGCAGACATTTTTACAAAGACATTAGATTCAGTAAGGTATGAGTCATTACGGTCTGCTCTGGGGATATGTGTTATATAATTAATATAAAAAAAAGGGGCCGAGAAGTTAAATTAAAAAAAATAAAAAAACTATTCTTCTTCTTCTTCTTCTTCACCACAAATCTCGACCATTCAGACCGAACCCTAGCCCAAAGTTTTTTTTCCCCAAATTTTTTTTTTCTGCAACAATGGTGTCTACTAGAAGCAGCTCCAGCGCCAAAATTGATGCAAATGTTGAACGCTTACGGAAAGAAATTCAAGCTCGTGTTCTCGCGGCTATGCAAAAACCCCCGTCATCGACCTCAACACCTCTGAAGATGAAAAAGAAACCACCTCCGCCTAAGTCCGCCTCTACGCACCGTTGCAACACTCCGCCCAACAATCCAGAGTCGACGCCTCTCTCCGTGATTCGGCCGTGGGAGATGGTTCATTACCATTTGCAATATTGGAAGAATCTTGAGGAAGAAGCACAGCCGCCGCTAGGTACTTCTCGGGGATCCTAGCACCGACTGATTTCTCAGCTTCCTTGTCGCAATCACCACCGACATCTCCCACATCTCCGAAAAGAGCAAATCAAGATAAGCCGCATGTTTCTCCACCAGATCTTCGAGACGACAGAATGGGTTCGATTGATCTAATGTCCACTCATATGATTCACTATGGAATGTAATGTCAAAAAGAAAAATTCACTCTGAGCAACTAATAAATCTGATTGAATATGAAGAATTGGGACTAGTCCAGCTTTTAAAAGCACAGAATCTATATGGTACTGTTTCGCGAGTTTAGCCTTATGTCAAGAATATTGTGATAGAATTTTATGCCAATCTGCTCAAAGCTATTCGAGAGCCAAATTCTGATATGTTTCACACCGTATATGTTAGAGGAGTAAAGTTTGAATTCTCACCAAAGGTGATTAATGATTTTTATAAAAGTCATGTGGAGACTGTGAATCTAGAAGTTGATTATGATAAGGTTGTTACTGAACTAACTGCTGGTGTTCGCTGTCAATGACCTCTAGTTAAAAGTACAAATTTTCTTGCTGCGAATCTAAGCTTGAAGTATTCAGCTCTACACAAAATTACAGTGGAAAATTGGCTCCCAAGTTTTCATACTACTGGTGTGCACAAATAACTGGCCGAGGTCCTGTATTTTATTGGCACAGGAGTCCCCATTGATATTGGAGAACTAGTCTTTAACGAGATCGTTGGTCATGCAGATGTGATAGCGTAAAAAGCAGCACTTTCTTTTCCATCCGTAATATATGGAGTCTTAATGTCACAAAAGGACATCAAGACAACAGATGATGTGTTGGAACCGTTGAATTGACCACTTAGAGTGTCTCAGAAACTCCGTGAAGGCAATCATGTGAATGAAGTGCAGGGGGAGTATGATAATCATGAAATAGAGATTGAGGGGGAGAGTGTTTTAGAAGACTTTGCCGGTCATGTGGCCTCTGGATCGTGTCTAAAAATGGCTACTGCTCAGAGACATCGCACCATTCAGTATCTGCAAAGGGAGTTGGCCAGGCTCACGAAGAAAGAAAAACTCCTAGCTCAGGAACAGAAAGAAGTTATTCAGCGAAAGAAAGAAGCTGCTGCGTTCCTTGCTGATTTGCTTGCTACTTCATCCGTCCCCGAGCCAACCTCTGTGTCTGCTCCAGAATGAAGGTCGGTTTGGTGTGTTAGTCCTTTGGCTTCGTTTTGTCAAAAAAAGGGAGATGTATGTAGGGTATTTTCTATATATTCTTTTCTGTTATGTGGTTTTATTTTTCTTGACCTTTTTGTTCTTTTTTTAGTTTTGCCAAAAACAGCTAAAGGAGGGGTTTGTTAGGATATTTTGTTAGTTGGTTGTTTGGCAAACCAAGTTCTTTTTTTATGCAAAGGTCCAGAAAATAGCAACTAGAGATCAAACATGGTATTTCGGATTGCCACAGTGGAATTGGTGGATTATGCAGATTAGTTGTTGCCAATAGATAAGGAGAAGATAAAGCAAAGCAAGTGAGGAAGTGAGGATCTCGATCTTTTGTTTGAATTTAAACTTGATCTGATTTTCTAAGAAGGTTCAGATTTAGAAATCAGGTAGGATAATCCGGAAGATTTGGAATTCAAATTTAAAAGAAGATTATGCAGAACACATCGGAGAGAATCGTGGAGAATAAGATAAGAGATTTGTATTTGAACAAGATTCTGTGAGCAATTTGAAAGTTGAGATAAAAGGCTTCGGTTTAGAAATAGTGAAGGACTTTTGAACGTACAGAATTTTCCAGAGGGTGTGCTGTTGAGAGAAGATAGAACTTGTTGAAAAGTTCTGCGCCCTGTTCCGTGATGAAAGTATGAACGACTGAAGGGAGCTCAGGAGTTGAATGTGAAGACACGTGGTACACGCTAAACAGAGTCATTGTGCGATTTCATCACAACGGCGTCATAGTCTAGGAGGGAGTACTTGAGTGAATAAGTCCGTCAGTGTTGTAATTCTTAAAGTATAGTGAAACTGTTTACTGTCTGGTCGTGGCCCCGCAGAGTAGGTGTACTCACCGAACTGCGATACCATATTGCGTGTCTATTTATTTTCTGCACCATTGTTCTTCGTTGGTTAAGTTGATAAGTATAGTAGTGTTTCAGATAGTGTTTCGACATCATCTGAAACATCAGACGTAACATCAAATTTAACAATAATAATAATAATAATAGTAAAAAAAGATGTCTAGAGCTATAGAGGATGGTGTCACGGCGATGAACAAATAATCTATAGTATTTCAACCAAACAAATGGGTCGCATGTTTTATCATAAAATATTGCCTTGATATTCCAAATCATATCGAAAATTCAAAGAAAACATTAAAAAAAAAAACAATAATTATAAGAGAAATTCGTTTGTACATTGGATATTCCAAATTCGCAAAAGAGAAGGAGGTCAATTCAACATAACATGGTCGTCAGAGCATGCATGCAGTTTTCTTTGACAGTTGAATTGTAATTATTAGTAAATCAAGTTTTTGGTGAATGGGTAATTAGTAAATCAAGTTGTTAGTAATAACTATTATACATGCTATCGCACTTGTACATCAATTATACACATTTTCCTAAGCGCTCGGAAAACGACGTTTTAATTTAGTCCTAACGAAAGTCCGCGAATGAAAAACGTAAGACAAACGAAAAAGTGAAAAATAACAAGAACGTCAAAACCACGTCCGAGAGTTCACAGCTCACTCTGTTTCTGAAGGCTGCGTTTAGAATTATGAGACACCAACTGTGATTTAATCACAACATTTTATACATCGAACCCAAAACAAATAATCCGATTTCTCATGTTGTTTTATTCTATTCATGATGAGACTTCACAAAACACCAGAAAGGCAGAAAGTTTCTCCTCTTCAATACTCTGTTTCGTGTTAAAAAAAAAAAAAAAAAAAAAACACACACACACACACACAAATAATAATAATAATAATAATAATGCCCTTCAATCTTTTTTCCCTTTGTTGTCGAAATCAAGAAGATCTTCCAACAACTTGTCATCAAAATATTCAAACTCAAAAACTTCCCTTCCCTGCTGCGCAGAAGACGACGACGAAACAGAAGCAGAAGCAGAAGCAGAAGCAGAAGAACCTTCCTGTGTCGGATACTCATCCGGGAAATTAAGAATCGCAAATGGGCCTCTCATTGAGAAAGCGGCTCTGTCGTAAGCCCTGGCAGCTTCTTCCGCAGTATTAAACGTCCCCAGCCAAACCCGAGCCCCGTTTCGATTACAGTCGCGAATCTCCGCCGCGAATTTCCCCCAAGGCCGTCTTCTGACGCCTCTGTAACTAACATCCTTTTGTCCTTCTCCTTCTTTAACGTTGTGCTCTTTTCCTCTCTGCTCTTTGTCCATGGCTGAGTATAATGAAAGAAATGGCGTTCTTTTCATTTATAACGAGTGGGAAAGGGACGTTATAGGGTAGAAAGAGATTCCGAGGTTGGCAATGGACAACACTTTTGATTATTTTGGTGAGGTGAGAGGGAATTCTTCAACGTGTCAAAAAACCAAATGCAACGAATATGGGAGAAGAAAGGTTGTGAAAAGATGAATTGGTGATGGCTTTTAAGCGGATTATGTTTGAGATTAGGGACTAATTATTTGATTAACATGCCTATTAGCTTTAGCACAAATATATATTGTACAATTTTATTTCAAATCAGGATGTGCTGACGCTTTTATGTGTGACGTGTGTATTGACGTCTCCTCGTCGCTAGTTTTTGTTTCTGTGTCAAGATTTGTGGTTGTTTTTTTGTCTAAAAAATTCAAAAAAATATAACTCGAGTTCTAACTTTATTTAAGGGCCCGTTCGCTTCGCTAATTCGAGTTTGTAATTCGAGTTGAGATGTGATTTTGTGTGAGAGCTTTTTACTGTAGCAAAAAAGTTAGATGTGACTGTTTCTGAGAGCTTTTTACTGTAGCAAAACTCGAATTTTAAACTCAAATCGGCGAAATGAACGGGGCCTAAGTTCATGTTCTTTTAAGTTTTAACTTTATTCAACTTTATTTAAGTTACAACTTTAACTCAAATTATAACTCAAATTCAACTTAAAAACTACACTCAAATTACACTCTAAAAGAACGAACCGTAATCTCAAAAGCCAAAGGAAAAGGAAAGAAAGAAAACCATGTTGGTAATGAACGGGGCCTAAGTTCATGTTCTTTTAAGTTTTAACTTTATTCAACTTTATTTAAGTTACAACTTTAACTCAAATTATAACTCAAATTCAACTTAAAAACTACACTCAAATTACACTCTAAAAGAACGAACCGTAATCTCAAAAGTCAAAGGAAAAGGAAAGAAAGAAAACCAGGTTGGTAATAAATTAACCTTTTTTTTTTTTTGGGTAGTACAAATTTTTTAATGTTTGTGTTACTTTCTTCTTTCGGAACATTCAGAAAGTCAGAAAGGAGGAGGTTCGTAATGACGTCATCGGATTAACATCATCGGATTACGTATCCCTAATTCATCATCATTCTTACATAATTAGCGTAGCTAGTTGGTGGGGATTAGTTTAAGTAGATTATAATTAACATTAATATAGGAAAGCATGAAAATATTCTGCGAGGACTAGAGCCCTGATTTGGTTATCAAGGCTCAGTCAAGACTGATTCTCCGTTAAATATGTTTTTGAGATTAATTAATGGGTGAAATCAGCAAAGCTTACGTTGCTTTGACAAACTATTTTGAGATGTCATGTGTTTTTGTCCTTTAGTTGACAGTGAAGTTCCTCTGGCTTTTTGGATTATGTGCTTTTGATTGAAAATGAAGGAGATTCTTCTGGTATTGCCCAGTGTCAGTCAAAAAATGGATGAAATTATGTGATCTCATATGCCTTACGTTATGTGATTGATCAGCAAGATGATGCTCAAATGCTAATGTTTACTATAAGAATAGATTAATTGTTAGTCGTTAATGGGCCCGTTCAGTTCGCTAATTTAAATTTTTAATTCGAGTTGAGATGTGATGTTGTGTGAGAATTTTTTACTGTAGTAAAAAGTTAGATGTGACTATTTTTAAGAACTTTTTACTGTAGCAAAACTCGAATCAGCGGGACCTGTCATGGGTTTTTGCCTTTTTCTCAGTTTGTTGTGACTTCAAAGGTTCTTGTTTATTATATGGGCAATTGATGTCTCTCTTTTTGGTTGGGTGAACGAATTGTGTTTGGGGTGATTTAGAACTTAGACCAAAGTACACTACACAGCGATTAGACATGATGTCGTTTTAGTCTGAAAAATAAAATAAAAAATAATAAAAAGAAGGTATTTTGAAATACCTTATGATATCTTCTTCTTCTCCCTCTACAACCCTTGAACCTCTAACCTGGTGGAAGGATGAAAGCACACCAACCGCCTAGAGAGGGCTGTACTAAATCTAATATTATAAAGTAATTTTGCAAACGAAAGAAGAAAAAAGTGACAGAGATATTTTAACATACCTTATTGTTTTCGTTTGTTGTTGATGACACACTCAACCACCATGGCACAAAGAGGGTTGTGATCGAATTTGTTTCACGTTTTATTAAGTATAGTATAATTGCAGTGGAATCGTCTTCCATTTCTGAACCTGGATAATTTTAAATTTTTGTCATTAAAAAGGAGCAATTTTTGTTTGGAAGAAAAAAAAAAGAGTTTATACTTTGTATTTAATAGTGTACTAAAAACCCGTCAAATCTTTCCACTCACCCTCACCACACCATCATTTTATGTGTCACATCATTAAATCATCATATCACAATTGTAAACTGTTCGTCCCGTCATATATAACGGGCTGTCTAGCTTAGGTTGGTTTTTTTTTTTCAAATAGTGGTTTATCAAAATCACATCGTCTCGTTAAAACTGCGATTTGTGTTATTTATTGTTAAGCATAAATTATGAAAGATAGATTATGATGATGATTGTTTTGATGTTGATGATCTTTTTTAGCTTAAAAATATATAATAAATTGATCATAATGAACATTAATATAGGAAAATATTGTTAAAAATTAATCATCTCTACTCAGTGTCTAAGACATACCAGATACAATAGGTTCGTGTGTTAATTGTCAGAATCGTTAGCGTCACCGTTAAGCTGTCAAAAGTTGTTAGTAAAACGGGTTTGAGAGTAATGAAACTCTCTTATTTTTTAGCCTCTCCGCACACAAATAATGCCTCACACAAAATAACCACACACCTCACACAAATACAAAGCCCCTAACACTTATATATAAAGTGTTTAACTTAACAACATAACGGACCTAATTGGTTTTTGGCCTATTGAGTTTATATTAATATACTATAGAGGTTTTTTGGCCCAATAGACTAACCAAAATACTTATAAGAGTGAAAGTCTATACACCTCAAATTAATTAATAAATAAAGTGTCCATCTCATTATGTTATTAAGGGGCTTTTATTCTATTTGAAAAAGAAGGTATTTTGAAATACCTCATACATGTCGTTAAGCTGTCGAAAGTACTTTATACGTAACTTAACAACAGAAGGGGCTTTTACTCTATTTGACATACATGTCGTTTTTTTGTTATGGAAAAAATTAATAAAAAGAAGGTATTTTGAAATACCTCATATTGAAATACCTCATATTTAAGTAGATTATAATTAACATTAATATAGGAAAGCACGAAAATATTCTGCGAGGACTAGAGCCCTGATTTGGTTATCAAGGCTCAGTAAAGACTGATTCTCCGTTAAATATGTTTTTGATATTAATTAGTGGGTGAAATCAGCAAAGCTTACGTTGCTTTTGACAAACTATTTTGAGATGTCATGTGTTTTTGTCCTTTAGTTGACAGTGAAGTTCCTCTGGCTTTTTAGATTATGTGCTTTTGATTGAAAGTGAAGGAGATTCTTCTGGTGATGCCCAGTGTCAGTTAAAAAATGGATGAAATTATGTGATCTCATATGCCTTACGTTATGTGATAGATCAGCAAGATGATGCTCAAATGCTAATGTCACTTTAGTGATTTTTAAGAATCTAATAAATTGTCAAAGAAAGAGGCAAATGGAAATAAGGTTGGAAACTTGGAATATATGTTTAAACTTGATTTACTATAAGAATAGATTAATTGTTAGTCGTTAATTTAGGGGGCGTTTGGTAGAGGGATTTGTTTCCTAATTCGAATCATGATTCGTAATTCGTTACAATATTTTCTCTCATAAAAAATACACGTAAATAAAAAATGATTCGAATCACATAGGTTTTTGCCTTTTTCTGAGTTTGTCGTGACTTCAACGGTTCTTGTTTATTATATGGGCAATTGATGTCTCTCTTTTTGGTTGGGTAAACGAATTGTGTTTAGGGTGATTTAGAGATGATGTCGTTTTAGTCTGAGAAATAAAAAAATAATAAAAAGAAGGTATTTTGAAATACCTTATTAGTCATCTTCTTCTTCTTCTTCTTCTCCCTCTACAACCCCTGAACCTCTAACCTGGTGGAAGGATGTAAGCACACCAACCGCCTAGGCCATAGAGAGGGCTGTACTAAATCTAATATTATAAAGTAATTGTGCAAATGAAAGAAGAAAAAAGTTGCAAAGATATTTTAAAATACCTTATTGTTTTCGTTTGTTGTTGATGACACACTCAACCACCATGGCACAAAGAGGGTTGTGATCGAATTTGTTTTACGTTTTATTAAGTATAGTATAATTGCAGTGGAATCATCTTCCATTTCTGGACTTGGATAATTTTAAATTTTTGTCGTTAAAAAGGAGCAATTTTTGTTTGGAAGAAAAAAAAAGAGTTTATACTTTGTATTTAATAGTGTACAAAAAACCAGTCAAATCTTTCCACTCACCCTCACCGCACCATCATTTATGTGTCACATTATTAAATCGCCATATCACAATTGTAAACTATTCATCCCGCCATGTATAACGGGCTGTCCAGCTTAGGTTTTTTTTTTTTTTTCAAATAGTGGTTTATCAAAATCACATCGTCTCGTTACTACTGCGATTTGTGTTATTTATTGTTAAGCATAAATTATGAAAGATAGATTATGATTATGATTGTTTTGATGTTGATGATCTTTTTTAGCTTAAAAATATATAATAAATTGATCATAATGAACATTAATATAGGAAAATATTGTTAAAAATTAATCATCTCTACTTAGTGTCTAAGACATACCAGATACAATAGGTTCGTGTGTTAATTGTCAGAATCGTTAGCGTCGCCGTTAAGCTGTCGAAAGTTGCCGATAGAACATGCTTGAGAGTCATGAAACTCTCTTTTAGCCTCTCCACACACACATAATGCCCCACACAAAATGACCATGCACCTCACACAAATACAAAGCCCCTAACACTTATATATAAAGTGTTTAACTTAACAACATAACGGGCTTAATTAGTTTTTGGCCTATTGAGTTTATATTAATATGCTAGAAAGGTTCTTTAACTTAATAGGTTGACCAAAGTACTTATGAAAGAGAGTTCATATGTCTTGAGTTAGTCAATAAATAGAGTGTTTATCCCATTATGGTGTTAAGTTGTTAAACACTCTATACATAACTTAACAACATAAGGGGCTTTTACTCTATTTGACATACATACATAAACTAATTTATATTAATAAAGTTATTTATAATATGTTTTATTTTATAATAGAATGAATTATTATAATTATAGAAATCTACGTAAAAATATTTCAATAAGGATGAGAATATTTTGAAGGACTAAAACCCTGAATTGGCTAATGACGGCTCAGCAAAGATTGATTATCCGTTAAATATGTTTTTGAGGGTTGTTAAAGGGTGAAATCAGCAAAGGTTACGTTGCTTTGGCAAACTACAATTCAGACGTCATGTGTTTGTCTTTTATAGTTGACGGTGAGTTCATTTGCCCTTTTGGATTATGTGCTTTTGATTGAAAATGAAGGAAATTTGTATGTAATGCCCAATGTCAGCTACAAAATGGATGAAATTTTGGGTCAGAATATGAGCTCATATGGCTTGCGTTATGTGATTGATCAGCGAGCTGATGCTCAAATGTCAGTGTCACTTTAGTGATTATATTTTTAAGAAATTCACGTAAAAAACTAAAATGTAAGAAAATTAGCAAAACAAAAAACAAAAAATATTTAAAAGATAAAAGAACAAAAATAAAAATAAAAAAGTAAAACAGGAAAAAAAAATTAAATATTTAAGAGAAACAAAAAGAGACCGTCACGTGACAATTTTATATAAAAAAATATTATAATAAGAGTTTTGATTCTTTTCTGTATTGTTAGATTAAAGATTTAATATAAATTATCAAAGAAAGAGGCGCTAAAAATAAGATTATAATATATTTAAAATGTGCATCCTAAAAATAGATTAGTTGTTAATTTGTTATATCCATGGGTTTTTGGGTGTTTGTTGCAACTTTCAAGGTTGTTGTTTATTATATGAGTGATGGTATCATGTATGTAAACTCTCTTCGGTTGGGTAAACGAATTATTTTTGGGGAGATTTTGGAAGTCAGACAAAAATAACTAGGCAGCAATTAAACAATAATGTCGTTTTTTGTTATGGAAAAAATCCATAAAAGAAGGTATTTTGAAATACCTCATGTTTACTTCTTCTGTCTCTCTCTCTCTCTCTCTCTACAACCCTCGAACCTCTGAGCTGGTGGAAAGATGAAAGTTCACCAACCGCCTAAGCTGCAGAGAGGGCTGTACTAAACACCATGATATAAAATATTTATATTAAACAAAGGAAAAGAAAAGGAGATCAAAGGTTTCTTTGCTGGTCTACAACGACCATTGAACCTTTGACCTGGTAAGGGGTTGTTTAGTTGAGGGATTTGTACCCCGATTCAAATCATGATTTATAGTTCGTTATAGTGTTTTCTCTTACAAAAAATACACGTAAATCGAAAATAATTCTAATTCATGAACTAAACTTCTCCTAAAATTGTTATCTACCTTCTTTTATTTTTCCTTTTTCCTACTTTTTTCTCTCATCTGACCAAAAAAAAAAATTTAGGGTTAAATATTTTTTTCAATTGAGTTTGCCGATCTTCCCCACCAAGAACAGAGATCTTCTTTTCTTTTCTATCACTTACGTTCAGTCACTCAAAGTTGCCAGTAACCAAAAAAAAAAAAAAATCACTCAAAGTTGTCATTTGCATTTCTACTGGGTATGAATAATTTGCTATTTTATCTTCTTAGAGGGCGACTTTTTAAAGAGAAAAGGATAAATAATAAAATAGGGGCATGCTTTAGCAAGGATAAATATAAGAAAAAGTATTTATCTCAACATGAACAAGTAAGAAAATATTTTGGAGTAAAATTCAAAGTACTGGATTTTTTCAAGTTTTTAATTTTTTTTTTTTAAAAAAATTGTACATTCATAAGACTAAAAAGGAGAAATTTTTTATGTCTTTCTTAGGCTGCCTAAAGATCAAGCGGACGCGTTGATCGATTTCTGACTTTTTTTTTTAAAAGATGTGTCGTTATGAAAGGTTTTTTTCTTTATAAGATTACTAAAGTTCATTTCTTTTTTTTTTAGGGGATGCTAAAGTTCATTGTTGTTCTTCAATTTTTGTTTCGCTTACAAATATTGTTGTACATTTTATCGCCGTTTATTTTTTTGTTCCAATTCTTTTTTCCGTTTCTGTATTTTTGATGATTGTTGTCGTTTTTCAAGTTGACGTCGTTTTTCATTTCATTGTTGTTTCTTTTGTGTGTATCGTTTTCAAGCTTTTACTAGGTTGATGTCGTTTTATGTTTCACTGTCTTTTCCTAAATTTCGTCCATTTCAAGTTTCATTGTTGTTTATTCTGTTTATATTTTTTGTCGTTTGTATGATCATTATTTGGGTGTTTGCTGCAACTTCCAAGGTTCTTGATTCTTCTTTATTTTATGGGCAAGTGATGATATTTTTGCTTGGGATAAAGGAATTCTGTTGGGGGAGATTTGGAACTCAGACGAAAGTACGCTGCACTGCGATTAGACAAAATGTCGTTTTAGTCTCAAAAAGAAAATAACAAATATATATATATATATATATTTTTTTTTTTTTTTTTGAAGTACCTCATTTGTTGTTCTTTGTTAACCTGGCAGCACATTCAACCACCACGGCACGAAGAGGGTTGTGATAAATTTTTTTTTCATATTCTATTTAAATAGATTAGAATTGCAGTGGAATGTCTTCCATCCTAGGACTTGGATGATTTAGATTTTCGGTCATAAAAGGAAAAAAAAAAAAAAAAAAGAAGAAATTTTCACTTGGAGGAAAGAAAAAGAGTTTATGCTTTGCACTGATTTTGTTTCCGTAGAAGGATTATGGAAAGGGGAACAAAAAAATTCTGAAATTCCTTACGTCCCCTCTTTTGTCTTCCTTTTTATATTTTTCAATAACATTTGACCATGTCAATTAAAATGTCATGTTGCACTAATTAAAATCTTATATCTCTTTTTTTCGTCCCATTTTATAACTACCCTAGTAACATCTTGTCATCTCAATTAAAATATCATGCGACCATATTTGTTATACCTTCATATTGTTTTCAAGTTTCTACCTTTTACTAGGTTGATGTCGTTTTACATTTAACTTTTTTTTTTTCCTAAATTTCGTCCATTTCAAGTCTTTTCTTTTTCCACGTTAATGTCGTTTTTATTCTGTTTATATCTTTTGTCGTTCATTGGATTGTGTCGTTTTGGAAGTTGATGTCGTTTCTTTTGGCACTTATTATGGTTTCTTATGTTTTTGTCGTTGTTAGGCTTATGTCCCATACAAAGTTTATATCCATTAATTATTTTGTATGCAATTGTTGTTTCCCATGTTATTCTCTTTTATGGTTGTTGTCTTTTACTTCTTTTTTTTTTCTTGCGAGTTGCTATCGTTTTGTTATTACCTCGAAGCACTAAGGTGATATCTGTTTTAAGGATTCTGCTTAGTTTAGAATCACGATTCTTAATTTTGCTACAATATTTTTCTCTCATAAAAAATTTAAATTTAAAAAATCAAAATTATAAACTATAATTTTAAACGCGACCATATTTGTATACCTTCATATGGTTTTCAACTTTTTACCTTTTACTAGGTTGATGTCGTTTTACATTTAACTTTTTTTTTTCCCTAAATTTCGTCCATTTCAAGTCTTTTCTTTTTCCACGTTAATGTCGCTTTTATTCTGTTTATATATTTTGTCGTTCATTGGATTTTGTCGTTTTGGAAGTTGATGTCGTTTCTTTTGGCACTTATTACGGCTTCTTATGTTTTTGTCGTTGTTAGGTTTATGTCCCATACAAAGTTTATATCCATTAATTATTTTGTATGCAATTGTTGTTTCCCATGTTATTCTCTTTTATGGTCATTGTCTTTTACTTCTTTTTTTTTTTTTCTTTTTTCGAGTTGCTATCATTTTGTTATTACCTCGAAGCACTAAGGTGATATTTGTTTTAAGAATTATGCTTAGTTTAGAATCACGATTCTTTTATGGTTGTTGTCTTTTACTTCTTCTTTTTTTTTTTTTGCCGAGTTGCTATCGTTTTGTTATTACCTCGAAGCACTAAGATGATGTATGTTTTAAGAATTCTGCTTGGTTTAAAATCACGATTCTTAATTCTGCTACAATATTTTTCTCTCATAAAAAATTTAAATTTTAAAAATCAAAATTATAAACTATAATTTTAAAGGCATAAACCAAACTGCAATTGCTGCCCGCCAAGCATGTGCTTATTTCTCAGCTCCAACTTCTCAAAAAATGAAAGCTCCAAGCTTTTTATCTTGCTCGTGTATTAATAAAAAGAAGGTATTGTAAAATACCTCATTTTTTTTTTTCCTTTCTTTTCTTCTACAACCCTCGAACCTCTGAGCTGGTGGAAGGATGTTGCACACCCAACCGCCTAGGCTACTAAGAAGGCTGTGCTAGGTATTGATAATATTATTTACATATAGTAAATAAAGGAAAATGTAAAGAGAGAACTTTTTCTTCCTCCTCTCCAGTTTCCACCACCCTTGAACCTTTTGACGTTGAGGAAAGCGATAACAAGCCCAACCACCAAGGCACAAAGAGGATTATGGCAAACTTTGCATCACTCTTCTTTAAAACTTGAAGAATTTGAGGATTGTTTTTTTGTATGACTTAAATTATAACTTGAGTTGTGTATGTGGGAGAAAAAGACCGTAATAAAAAAGTTAAATTTAAATTTTTGTGAGAAAAAACACTGTAATAATATGACTTAAGTCATGAAAAATATATAATGAGATATTAAAATCAGTAGTATAAATGCAAAGCTCAAAGATTTTAATAACATACCATATAATTTCCTCTTTCTTGTTTATTTCTTTGTTCAACCAATAAAAATATTGACGCGTAACTATCATTTAAAAGCAACTGGCAACACCGTTTACTCTTTACTGCATTACGATTAAGTAATTTAAGCCTTTTTCTTTTTTGTTAGCTTCAAGTGAAGTCCCAAATACATAGCAACCTTATTTCTCTTTCTCTCGTATATTTTGTTTATTTTACAGTCTCAACCCAATCGTAGAAAGTTATTGGCTTAAGAAAATGTAAGTAGACATTACCTTTGCTGGCCGAAAAAAGAGGCCTACAACCTCTGCTGGATACTTCAAGGTGTCTGTCGTTTTCAACTTTTGTTTCGTTTACAATATTGTTGTCGTTTTACATTTCATCTTCGTTTCATTGGAAGTTTTTTTGTTATTATTGAAAAGCGTCATCGTCGTTTCATAGTTGTTATCATTTATCAGGTTCTTTTTCCAAGTTGGCATCATTTCAATGTTTGTCGATCACATTCGTGTGTGTTTACAAGGTTGTTGTCGTTTTTCAGGTATGAGAGATTTTTTTATTTTAAAAAAGCGGTGATGTCAATGTAGTTTCCTTTGCCGGTGGAATGACTGAGATGCCTTGAGATGAAGTGGATTTACGTGGGTTTCTACTGTCCGCATAAAGGGCAAAAAATTATTATTATTATTATTTTTTTAAAAATAGTAGAAAGAAAAAAAGGTATTTTAGAATACCTCTTTCTTCTCCTTTTTTCTTCTCCTCTTCACAACCCTTGAACCCTTGATCTTGTAGTGGGTGACAACACGCCCAACCACCCAAGGCACAAGGAAAGTTGTGACGATCATTGCACTGCAATTTCATAAATATTAAGGATAATCAAGTGCCATCATCTTATGCCCGATAACTTGGAAAACTTTTTTATTTATCCTAAGAAAGGCGAAAATAATGCTCGGGCAAAATAGGAATATTGAAATAAAAAATGTGGGGTTTTGCAATACCTCTTGTTAACCTTTATCTCTCATATATTTATTATTTATTGTCTCGTTTTGAAATAGTAAAACTTATTTGCCTTTTTTCACTTCTTAAGTACATGAAGTTGTTGACTATAACGGAGAAAGTTTTTTTTAATAAGGGCGGTAGTTTCACTACTCGATCTATTTTTATTTTATTATTTGATGTTAAAGCCGTTTGTATGCTTTCAGAGTGTGTGGATTTCTTAGTTCAGTTAGAATTTTTCTATGTTGTGTTACTAATGACTCTCTTTATGAGGATTAGTGATCTGTCTTTTAAGAGTTTATAACTCTATCTCGATAGGAGGGGTTTCTTTAATTAGAACGTTAAGTGTGCTCGTTATTAGTATGTTGAGGTTTTTTTTTTCATTTTTAGGCCTCAGACGTGCGTTTGTTCTTCTGATGTGTCATTGTATTGTATTAGGTTGTATGTTTCTTAATTTTTGTTTAAATGCAAATTTCCTTAAAAAAAAAGATTGTTTACTATAATGTTATAAGTTTTTTTTTTTTCTTTTGTCTCTTGCTTGTAGCAGCCGAAAAAAAGTGGCCTATGATCTCTTCTACGCTTCTGCCTACAAAAACATCTATTTACATATGTAGTAAAATTAAAATATAACAAAATTTTAAAACATAAAATTTAATGTCATTATATAATTAGTTTTTTAGGAATGACTATAATTATATAGTACAAAACGTAATACTATTTTGATAACTTATGTATTTTTTGTTATTTTTATAATATTTTAAAATATTTATTAAATTTCAATTTAAGGTATAAATTTTTTCCAAATAGTGTAATTATCTCAAAAGAGTTAAATGCAAATAGGACTTTCTGAAAAAAAAAAAAAAAGAAAAAAAAGAGGCTAAATATGGACATTGCCTTGTAAAGCTAAATATGGAAGATCATATTTCCAACCTTCCAAGTAAAAATTTGGCACTTAATGTTGTAATAAATAAGATAATTAATTAAAAAAATTATGACAATTAATAAGATAATATTTTTATGACGTTACGTCATTAAATTACTATATTTAATAATAGTCACAGCTAAAAACGTAACCATTAAAAACTCATCACTACATATAATTTATACATATATATGGGCGTATAAATTGTTCTCTCTCAATCACTTTTTGCTTTCATTCTATGTTTTCCTCAGTGTGTCGCCCTAAGGTTTTTCGTGATCATGATGAGCAAGAATTTCAACTTGAGTTCTTTCTTCTTTCTCAGTTTTTTTTTTCGTCATACGTCCACGGCTTCAAAGTAGAAAGATCTTTCACGTTGCTCGGATTATAAAACATAATTTGACATTCTCTCAAGCACAATCAGAATATATTCTCAACTACAAACCAGACTATCCTATGTTAGAAATTGGAACAATATAGGAACTGGAAAAAAAAAAAAAAAAAAAAAAAAAAAAAAAAAAGGGAAAGGAAAAAAAAAAAAAAAAAAAAAAAAAAATGGCTCCCTTTGCTCATTAACATAAATGATAGAAATCATTCTTCTATTAGACTTGCTTCTATTACTATACTAGTAGAAGCAATCTAAACACTATTAAGACTTTCGTTTCTAATATGGCACATCAGCAATTGCAGGCCACACATACATTGATACATTGTCAAAAATACACTTTACAAGTTCTGTTTAATTCGTTGATTTGAGTTTTTAATTTGAGTTGAGATATAATTTTGTGTGAGAATTTTTTATTATAGTAAAAAAATTAAATGTGATTATTTTTAAAAAAATTTTATTGTAATAAAACTTAAATTAGTAAAATGAACCGGATATAAAAAGTACTGTTGTTTTTTTTTTTTTTTAGGAAACACGTTGCTGTCGTTTAGTTATGCCTTTTATATCCATGTAAAAAATTAAATTAAAAATAAGGATTACCACCTATTTATTTACCTTGTTTCAATATGCTCTTGACTTTTCAAAACGCTTTAAAACACTCCACGATTTATAAAAAACTGATCAAAATGCCCTTCTATTCATTTCTGTCTATAATCCAAACTGATTGCTGATGTGGTACTAATTTTAAAACGTTAAAACTTAATTAAGCTAAAAAACGGGATTGATTACTAAAAATTATTATTATTTTTTTAAATCTGAAATCTAAAGATTTCTCAAAGCACCCAAACTTATGAACACCAAGCAGCCTCCACCCCTCCTCTCGATGGCGACAGCCCCTTCTTCCGGAGGCGACCAAGCTTGCCTCCCTCCACTGCGCTGGCGAGATACTAAGGCAAGGGCGTTAGGTCGTCGACGCTCGGAGTCGCAGGAACGAAGGGCGGTGACTTGGGCTCGTGGTTGAGAATCTCGCAGGACGGTGGTTCGGGTCCTAGTGAGGAGGCACGATAAGCCATATCTATTGCCCTCAGATGTACTAGACCAGATGCTTGGAAGTCGCGACAATCTATGTCTCCCATCGCCGCCGCCGCAAGTGCCAGCCGCCAAGGAGAACCTGGTCCGCAAGTTCCAGCCGCCAACGAGAACCTGGTTACTAATCTTTCTCTCCCAAAACCTTGTACATCTTGGCCTTCTATATATAACAAGGAATGCGCAGTGCAGTCTTTTGATTTTGAGAATGACGATGATGGGAAATGTGGTCATGGGTCTTCTTCTTGTTTTGATTCAATTGGGTTTTTAGTTTTTGTATTTTGATTATTTGTCGTTTTGAACAAAACTCTGTTTTTAGATTTGGTTTGTTTATTGATTTGGTTTTTGTATATTGATTCTTGTTTTGATTATTCGATTGGGTACACGATTATTATTTTTATTTTGTATTAAGTTTTATATTTTATTTTTTTATCTGATTTCATATAAGGTTAATTGGGTTTTTATGAATAAAATAGGGCTTACTTGATACATTTTTTATATATTATAGGATGTTTTGAATCGTTTTAAAAAATCAGGAGCATTTTGAAATAAAGTACATAATTCGGGGGTTTTATGAAAATAATCCTAAAAATAATAAGCTCATGCTTTTCCACGCTCGCTTATCTGCAATGGCAGCCCGTCAAGCATGAGCTTTATTTCTCAGCTCTGGCGTCTGAACAATGAAAGCTCCTTCTTCTTCGTCTTATGCTTCAACAAGCTCTCATCTTTCTCGTGTCTTTGCTCCGTTTCGTGGATTTAATTCCTCTGGACCTAATAATAGAAATTCGGTCACTCTCCTCAGGCCAAGCAAACGCAATTCCCTTTCTTTGAGCTCCCGATTCAAATCCTCTCGATTGCTCACAGTTTCGGCTTCGAATTCCTCTCGATCGGCGTCTTCCGGCGCTGAATCGGTGAGCCAAATCGGTTCGTCGGAGGCGGCGGAGGGTTCGAATGAGGCAGTTGCCGGCGATAAGGTCGAAGCGTCGCAAGGGGGATTCCATGTGGGGGTGGGAAACCCTAGCCTTCCAATCCCATCGGTGGCGAAATTGAGCTTGAGCGACCAGGCTTTCTTTCTCCTTGCCTTCATTGCCTGCACGGTATTTCTTCTTAATCGTTACTTCGGCTCTCAAATTTTTGCTTTTCTTCGCTTTTTTAATGTTTCCTCGATTTTCTTGATTATCAGCTGTTCATTTTGCAATTAGAATTGAGTTTAATTGTATTTTTGGAAAGCAATTTGCGACCTTTATTTTATATGCGCCATCTTTATAAACAGTAACGATTCATTTTTTTTCCCTTTATCAATTTAGTTATTTTTCGTTACTTATGATAAAGCATGGTTTCATTGAATTTCCGCAGACTTCCGTGGCATTTGCAAGCCTTGCAGTTGCAGCTGTACCAACTCTCTATGTAAGTTGTCTACTCTTTTTGGATCTCTCTGAAGTCAAACGAAATGAGAAAATCAATATCTTGAGCAACCCAAAACTTTTTTTTGCATTTCAAAGTTAAAGGAGTGAGAGAGAATATTCCTAACTTTTAATGCATTTTCTTCTTTTTAATTCAACTCTTGAAACCCTGCATTGTCTCTATAAATTATATGTCTGTGTTAGGCTCCTTGATCAAAAGACATAGGCATCGTTTAGTTCACTGACTTAAACCATGACTTTACTCTCTCACAACAAATTTGAATCAAAAAAGTTCCTGCTAATGGGTTCTCTCACAAAATTTGAATTCAGAATCAAAGTCACAGACTTGAACCCATGAACCAAACGGGCCAATAGTTATCAGTTAACCCATAGTTAAGCAGTTAATTATCATGCAAGTATCAGCTCTGGCATTTTGTCATATTGGATTCTGCAGTGAAATTTTTGCTCGCACTATGAATTGAGGTCTACAAGCTATGATGGAGCGTTTATTTTTTCTCATTTCTGGTTACCAACATACTTGATCTCTTGTGTATCCCATAGGCAATGGGGAGAGCGGCAACGTCTCTCTCAAAGCTAGCCGATACAGCTCGCGAGGAGCTTCCCAGCACAATGGCGGCAATTAGGCTCTCGGGAATGGAAATTAGTGATCTGACCCTGGAATTAAGTGATTTGAGGTGAGACTTGTCCTATATTTTATATTGTTTCTCATGGTATTATACCTTGGGCTTTTAGAGACCTTAAATGAAATCGCACATCTGCGTTATGATAGTTGTTCCCCTTTCATTTCTGCACAGACACAATTAAGAAACGTGAGTAAGATCAGGGTCTGTTTGTTCTGCAGAAAGGCACAAAAGTAAGGCTGTGTTCAGTAAGAGGAAAAGAAAATTGAAAGGAAAGAAAGGCATATAACCTAGGTGAGGAAGATAGAGAGGAAGGGGAGAACCTTTCTTTTGTTATGTTTGGTATGGATTCCCTCCTCTAATCCCTTCATATTGGGAGAGATTAAAAGTTAGGTTTTTTAAAGGATTTGAAACTCCTGGCCCACTCCATTACCTCGTCTTTTCCCTCCTACCCCTTACACTAATCCTCAACCCTCTTCCTCCTTCCGAACAAGCTCTAAAGAGTTAAACTCCAGAAACAACAGAACAGACTTTTTTGGGATTTAAAATAGCATATGAACAGATTTTCTAGGAAGTGTTAGTACATAAAGTCATTAATTATTGATGATTCTATCTTATTCTTCTAACTTTATGTGTCTAACCTCCATTTATCAGGGATGATTTTTGTAATTCTTTCCGATTAACATAATTTTTATTTTGCTTTGAACAGCCAAGAGATAGCTGATGGGGTCAGCAAATCTACTCAAGCTGTGCAAGCAGCAGAGGCTGGAATTCGACAGATCGGTGCGCTTGCCCGGCAACAGACCATGTGTATGTTTAAAGCTATATCTGTTTGCAATAATGACATTCGCCGCTGACTTACATTTAATTAAGACGTTGTCATTTGCTGCTGAACTATGATAAGTTTATGGGTTATTTGATACAGCGATGATCGAAGAGAGGGCAAGCCTGCCTATCATCTCTTTGCAACCCGTCGTTGTTGGTGCAGCTAAGAAGACTTCTCGTGCTGTTGGCCAAGCCACAAAAACCTTTATGAATATGATCTCTAGAGGGGAATTTAGCCTTGAGAATGAAGATGACAGTGGAATTGATAGAGTGGATTAAGTTTGCTTCGCTCCTACTTATCAGTTCTGCTATCTGTTCATAAACCGTTTGTGCACAAATGTTGGGAAATCCATCTCCATTTCTTCCAATGAGTTTCATGCCTGGTTTCTTTTTGTATTGCAAATTCAAGCAGGAGATGAAACACTCCATAAGCCCTATGTGCCCATTGTCTGATATACCCTCGTAGGTTTTTTTTTTTTTTTCCCCCCTTAAATAACTTTTTCATTATTTGTATAGTATGTAAAGACATTTTTACTACCTGGTATGACGATAGCATCACAACCCAAATCAAGTTGGGCGAAATTTCCAAGACTGGCTTGCACGTGTCTATTATCTTTCTGAAATATTCTCAACATTTGTTTTATTTAAGATCCGTTTAATTTACGCGTTTAAATTATGATTCTGATTTTGCTATAGTGTTTTCTTTCACAAAAAATTTAAATAAAAAAAGTTATCATGTGGAGTCTCTCATAAAATCAATTTGAATTCAGAATTAAAATTATTGATTTGAACTCATAAACCAAATGGGCCCTTTAGTTTTGTAAATAAATCCCATTGCCCTTTAGTTTTATAAATAACTAGGAAAAAAAAGTTATAGAAGCTTCGTTCATTTCACCGATTCAAGTCTTTAATTTTAAGTTTTTATAGTTAAAAACTCTCAAAAAGTGTTATATCTCACTTTTTCTGCTACAATTAAAAGCTCAATTAAAATGTCATATTTCAATTCGAATTGAAAACTCGAATTCGCAAAACGAAGGAGGTTAGACCTTCCATAGACGTTGGAGAACTTGCACGATGAACGGCATGGTAGCGATATTAGAAAAAGAAACGATTTCTAATAAAGATTAGCTATTGACCTATTGTAGGATTGTAGCTGGATTCTTGGATTGCCTTTATATCCGTTTTCAAGCGAAGTTGTTCTCTCTTTAACCAAAACCAAAAAATTAAAGGCGAAATTGTTCTCTCTACACAGTTAAATATAAGTTATGGAGAGGTTTTGAGTCCCCGACCCTAAGTGTTTTAAAAAAAAAAAAAAAAAAAGTAGTAAAATTTCCTGCTTCCAAGATAAAGAAGGAATAAAAAATAGAAATTTGTATTCCTATAATTTCGTCGTTTGTTTTCTAACAATTTAATAGGGAGCTTGTAAAGTTCTGTGTATGTAGTTCCACCACCTTTTAACTTTCGTTGTCAAAGATTTGAAAAACTTGATCCTTTTAGATATTTTGGTAAAATCACGCCCATGAATTCCATGCAATTATTGAATGACTGATACAGTACTCGTCACATCTAATAACAGAACTTCTTTACTCAAAAGGCATGTACGTACTTTAAAATATTGCATAGATATATTAATAGACGTATCCTAACGTACTATACATGAAGAGTTATATAAAAACCTAAACAACCGAAACGAAACGTTTCGTTATTAATGATGCTACGTGATCTTGGTTTTATTTCTTGGGGGTACAATTAAAAAGATCACGAGTTGTACCTGTCCACAAACTCATGTACTTTTTTAGCATCGGCTCTATTAGATACATAGTAGCTACGGAAATCTTTGTATTGAAAGGCTCGATAGAGAGGCGGATTATTGGAGGCATCCGCTAAAGTCGCTGCTGGCTTTATAAGACTGTCGTTTGAAGGGTAAATAAACAATGATGCCGTCGTTCGAGGAACGCTTGAATTCGTCACCACTCGATGTTCTACACCTTTCAGCTTTCCGTTTGAAATGACCTATACAAACACGTGTCTTGACTATTTAAGTACCCCACACATAGATTTTTTTTTCATGAGATATGTACAAGTCAAAGTATAGATTTGAGTTGATCTTAAAAATCGTCCCCAAACTTTATCCATCCATAATTGACGTTTAACATATTTCAAACTTGAAGTTTCAGCCATTCGATCAGTTCGATATTCAAAACAAGAAAAATAAATAAATAAATAAATAAAAAATAAGAGGATATGCACGAGATGCTAACAAAATGTTAAAAAAACAATACTGTTTTAATCAAACATGGAACGTTATGTGATTATCATGATGAAAAATAAAACTATGCTAATGAAACAACATTCATGTTTTATCCTCTTTTTAACGGTTATTGATAGGAGGGCTAAAACTGAAATAAATTGATAAAACGAGATTAAGTCTAAGACGTATTAAAAGTTAAGAGACATTTAAAATACGATTGAGAGTAAATTTTTGAAATGACTTGTGAGATTAACCCTATAGTTTTTTACTGTGCAACTAATATATAATAATGATATATTGATTAGTAAGTTTATATAGTATTAATTTTACTTACGTACCTGTAAAATATAGCCAATGTTAACGATAAATGCATGGGGAAGAGGCTCGACAACAACCCATTGTCCATCCTTGGAAACTTGAAGGCCAGGCACATTCCCTTGAAGAAGAATGGTGATAAGGCTAGGGTCGCTGTGTTTTGCTAATCCCAAGGTTAAACTTGGCTCTGGACAAGGTGGGTAGTGATTAACTAATACAACTGGGTTTTCACTAAGCTCGCCGCTGAAATACCCGGGACTTAACCCTAATCCTTGGATTATCAACTCCAAAATCTTGTTAGCCAACTTCCTTACTTCCACTGTATATTTTCCAACAATCTCTCTGGAAAAGTATAATTAATGACCAATACATGAAGAGAGCAAAAGAAAAAAAAAAAAAAAAGAAATCAACTCAAGTATATCAAGGCCTTGCTTGGTAAACCTTGTGGTTTTTTAATTATATAGCCAACGTTTTTGACGAAAACATGATAATATTTTGCTTAATTAGAATATATAAAAGTTGATATTTAAAATGTGGACTTATTATTTTATATAAAAACTAAAAGGAACCAAGATGGTTTATGCAATCTGCTAGGAAAATAAATTAGATGCTATTTGATTCATAGATTCAAACCAAGAAGTACGTTAAAACAAATTCAAATTCAAATTTTCACAAGAGAAAACATTATAGTAAAAAGGTATGAACAATGGTTTAAATATGTGAAATGATACCTTAATACTTGAAAATATTAACAATTGTACGCAAGTTCGTACGTACCTGTACCGAATGGGATTTTGTGGCCAAAACTGCATGTGTTCATCTAGAGGATGACAAGGGTGTACCAATGCATCTCTCCAATAATGAAGCTCTTCAGTTGGGAAGTTTTCGCTGCTTGTGTAGAGCCTACATGATATCTTGTTCGGATCCTTGGAACATTCTCTTGCTTTGTCTTTTGCAGGCATCGCATGAAACTCCTCAAAAACTTTCATTGTCTCATCCACTAACTCTTTCGAAACTCCATGGTTTATCACCTATATGTACATATAGTAACGAATTAAATTTGGTCATGAGTTAAATATAACATGAAAGAAAAAGGAGAGATATATATATAGATAAGACTTGGCCGTCGTGTTGAGAGACCTGAAAAATTCCATACTCTTGACCAGCTTTCAAGATTTGCTCAATGGTAGAAGTTGGATCGTGATCGTAATTTGAAAGATCAATCACCGGAATTGTCTTGTCCAGCGGGAAATTGAGCTGACCGGGTCTTTTTTCCGGCGGGAAAATGTAAGATTTCGGTAACGTCCGAGCAGTACTAGACCAGTTGGAAACAAGACCCTCCATGTTGTAAAAAAAAATGGTTCGCTGGTGATATAATTGAGTTGTATGGAAGAATGAAATTCAAAGAAAAGAAGATATATATATATATATATATATACACACACGCATACACACATACATAAGCAAATATAATATTTAAAGCTTGCAAGGCATTGACTTAAAAATATTTTAATTAAATTATTATGCCTATAGCTACAAGCATATTGCTCATGATAATGTATCTAAGCTAACCATACATGCATCTACAGGCTGCAGCTAAAAAAGTATTGTAATACCAAGAAATATTCAAGGAACAACTTGCGGATTGCTTTCTCTTTGTTTAAGTTAATTATTTTTTTTAATATATTTTTTGAAGGTCCTGGATTTGCGTTTCCGTGATTACATTGCCATTACACATAAAAAGGTAAATAATTAGAAAACCACCACGCCAGAAGCTTTGTGAAAGTAGTATGAATACACCTTTTATTTTCTTGACTTGGCTTGACTCACTCTATCTTATCAGGTTTTGTTGATTATTTCCATAATTTACCATTTCCCATTTTTCACATTAGCGAAAGGGTATTATTCAACAAAAAAAAAAAAAAATAATAATGATATTGACTAGGAAAAAAAATCCATGAATTGTATAGTAGCTCCCTGTTTGGTTTCCATTTCAAAGTTATTGGTTTTCCAGTCAACATTATAGTTTTTTATTTTTATTTTTTTTTTGCTCTGAAAGTGGATATTATTTTGTTAAGTTCTCTTGAATACTATTCAATTTCTTTGAACTTCTATAAATTTTTTCGTTTGCTTCAGCTAGTGAAACTCATGATTCTGTTTTTCCTTATTATAATGTAATACGGAATTCCCTTTCATATCTGCGTGCATCATAAGTGCATCATTTTATTATGTATATGCATGGACATTATTTTAAGAAGATATTACGTGCTTAACAAATGTTTCAGAAAGGTGTATTTGGTGCAAAGTGATATCCTTATTTTCAGAAATCTAACTTGGAGAGAGAGAGGTAGATTGATCATATATATTTCCAATATCCTCGAAGGGTACTAAGAAAAGGACCTTATAAATATAAAATTCTACACAGAATTCATTTAAAAAAAAACAAAAAACAGTAGTCGAATTCGTGCAACATTATTTTTTAACAGCACATAGATAGACCAAGAATTTTCCAATATGATTCTAAATTTAATTTAATTTATAGGGGAAAAAAGTTGATATGCGAGGACTTTAATCGATTTATAAGTCATGAATTATCTCGCTTAGAACTATCATGACACATTTATTGAAAAGGAAAGAAAACATAAATTATAAAATTAGCCATAAAGGTAGGTTCCAGTCACACGTTATAATATTTTTCTTTCTTCTATTTGTTTTTTTTTTTTTGAAAGAAAAAAAAGTTCCTTAAGTTGACTATCGTCCATACGTTGCGTGTAATTTCAAATACATACCACAACAAGGATATACAGGGTTTTTCCCTTTCCTATGTATATGAAATATTAATTGGATTTTGATAGTTTAAGTAATTATTGTTTATACCCTCCCTCAAAAGAAAAAAGTTAAAGGGTCCGTTCGGTTTGCTAATTCGAGTTTTTAATTTGAGTTGAGATGTAATGTTGTGTGAGAGCTTTTTACTGTAGCAAAAAAGTTAGATGTAACTGTTTCTGAGAGCTTTTTACTGTAGCAAAACTCGAATTCTAAACTCGAATCAGCGAAAAGAACGGGGCCTTAAGTTATTGTTTATCTATTGATGATGAACATTACTAGGCACCAACACTTAAACAAAAGAACATCAAAACACAAGTCCGCATCAAAAACATTGCAGCTAAGACCTAAAACTTTTTGTAACAGTTTCTTTCTTATGAATGCTACTTATTTATGTGATATAATATGATACATAATATCAAAAAGTCTCTCTCTCTCCCTAATGAAATGTCTAATCCAAATTGTCAACGGGTTGATCTAATCCACTAATTAATTTTTTTTTCTCTTAAAAAGAATTGGGGGAAAATAATGTGCTGGCACGACGAATCTCAGTCATGGCAATGTTCATTGCCTTTGAATGAATTATCAAATAAACTTTTTTATTGACTTAAGAAAAGTATATATGAATAGACAGTTTACCTAATGATGCTTAAAAGAAGAAAAAAAAAAACGAAGGAAAAAAATCAGCCAACTGTTTTAAAAATTTTCCAGTGCATAAATTGCAAGTGGCGTATGATCGTCTATTTGGTTTTCATTCCGAGTGTTTGAAGCTGAAGAATATAAACATTGCTAACAAGTATGTAAGTCTGATTTTTACGCAAGTATTATAAAGAGTGTTACAACACTTTTAACAACACTTGCAATTAACAATCAAGTTCTGAAGTGATCAACGGACAATGAATTGAAATGTGCAGAAATAAAAAGTAATGCAGGAGAAAATTAAAGAACACTAAAAAATGATATCACAGTTTGGTGCGCACACCTATATCTGCGGAGCCACAATCAAACAGTGAACAATCCACTAAGATAAAAAATTTACAATCACCAATCGGTCTTACACACTCAAAGACTCATTCCTTGATGTTGTCACTGCTGTGAATAATTCTCCTAGTGGACTTGTCTAGCGAGCGTCACTCATCTTTGAAAGCTTTCTCCCGAAAGCAATACGTCATCCTCCTGAAAAACAACTTTTTGCTATTGCATCTCAAAGAACATGAAACACAAGACTTTTTCTGCAGAATACTTCTTTCAAAAGCACCTCATGTTGATGGGTACATTCCAGAATATACACACCACTAAAGTAGTCAACAGCCCCATGTTTTCTCACGAACAAAAACACCATAAACAAGACAACTTCTCCTCTAAGGATTCTTCCTATTCATAGAGTCCATCAATTAGCTAACAAAGTCAACCAAATCAATTAGAATTACTTGGCAATCAAATCCCTGAAAGCAACCCTTCCAAAAACTAATTTTTATCAACAAAAACATTTCATTTCGGAGCAATCAAACAACCAAAATCGCCTCTAATATTCTCCATAAACACAAGTTGCCAAATATACCTATTTTTTAATTTTTATAACTAATGCCAATAAATTACCAACTAAAGTCTTAACAGAGTATATAAGAACCCATCAATATTATTTTGTAAGTGTTACAAGCAAGAATATTTTGCTCGACTGATCAGCAAAGATAAATATTCATTAATCTCACCTCATAAGGAACCCCCCAAAGATTTTTATCATTAAAACTATTCAGACAAGCTTTTGAAAATTATCAGTGATCATCGTAAGCATGCGATTAGATTCAACATATTATCGTGCACTCTATATTTAAGACATGCAAATTTAATTATATAGTCATATTTTTTTTTTTAATTACAATGCATCCTTACCATTAATTAAGACATGCAAAAGTCATGTTGTAGGATATTTCACTCTGTAAACGTTCGCAGTAGGATCTGTTCAGCAATTTTGTCTTCAAAAATTGACACTAAACCCGGCTGGGTATGACTTTTGAGAAAAACCGGGATCAACTCTCGAATGAGCCCATGGTCTTAACAATTAAGGTGATGTTTGGTAAAGGATTCGTTTTCTAATTCGAATCATGATTCGTGATTCGCTATAGTATTTTCTCTCACAAAAAATACACATAAATCAAAAATAATTTTAATTCATGAACCAAACGGACTCTAAATGTGTTATAAAAGAGTTAGGGGTGCGCATAAAACCCACCGCCACCCACCTCTAATCCGTCCAATTTGTTTACATCGTTTGGGTGGTTTTTCGGGTTGGGATCTTTTTTATCTCCCTTTTTTTTTTTTTGTGGGGAGGATCGGTCCTCCTTCCCATTCCATGCATAGACGATAGCCCTATAGTCTATCAGGTTGTTGTCGTTTTTCACATTCTAGCAGTCTGTTGTGTCATGTCGTTTTTCATTCATTGCCGTTTTAAGAAAGAACAAATAAAATCTTTCTCCTACCGTTTACGCTGGAAAACGGCATGCCGTTTAATGTTTTGCTTTCTTTTTAACTTTTGAGTAGATAAACGACATGCTATAAAGTACTAGTCTCATATTATTTTTGTAAGTTGTCCTATTTCTGTAACCATTTCCTGTCGTTTGTTTGAAAATCGATGTGTTTTTTTGCATGAATTAACTGACTTTTCCCACGAATAAATTCGATAGAAATGAATTCCGATTTGCTACAACTCTTTTTTTTTTTTTTTTTTTTCTTAGACAACTCTTATTTTCCTTATCAGCGGCTGATTGCCTATTAGAGTTGTTTCTGAAAGACCAAGCCATTGAAACTCAAAAATAGGGTCATGAACAACGAGAATTTTGACTCCATCGAGCCAAATCTCAGTTGTCCTACTCTACATCAGTTTCGTTCATGGCATTTTGTCGTTTATTATGATTATTGTCGTTTTTATATTCCTCTCGTTCTTATTTTATGTTGTTTACTGTGATAGTTATCTTTCCACAGTTCGAATTGTTTCACAGCCCAGTGTCATTATCTTTTCATTTTAAGCCCCAAAAAGAAAAGAATCGAAGACATGTCGGTGGATATTTTATGTGCTAATTGTCGTTTCTGACATTCCTGTCATTACTTATTTACGTTGTTTACCCTAATTGTTGGGTTGTCATCTTCAGGTTCATGTAGATTTTAATTTTTTTTGTCGTTGATACTTAGTGTCGTTTATTAGGTTGTTGTCGTTTACTGATAGTTGTCGTTTTTAGTTCGTGCCGTTTTCAAGTCATCAATGTCGTATTGATAAATATTTATCGTTTTTGCCAAGTATGCTGTTGCAAAACGAGGAAACTGAAAGAGCACAGCAAATTCCTTTTTCATACACAAAGTAGAGATCTCCAAACTTTGAGAAACATAAACCACACTTTCTTAAACCTACTAAAAGAGCAAACATTTCCCGTTTCCTCAACTGAGTTGTGAATTAAATTGTACTTAAGTCTAATTTAAAAGTCTAAATTCAAAAGTAATGTTCTAGGCTACATTAAGTACTCCAAGAACTCGATCAATGGGTCTACCAAAGGGACTTTTTTTTATATATAAATTTCATAAAGATAGTATGACCTAGATGGTTTTGCTCAAGGGGTGACCACAAAAGCACAAACCAAATTCCAATTCAATGGACCAAACTCCACAGAAATTAAATACAACGAATTTCTCTCTCTACAATCTTGGGCTCTCTCTCATGTTCTTCATTCTCTTCAGTTTCTAGCCACTTTTTGAATATGTACAAAAAGATATAGATACATGTGCTTTTTTCCTCAAAGTTTTGGCTCTTTTTTTTTTTAAGGGGCTCTTCACTCTTAAATAAGTTACATCTTTGACTTTTTAAGTTCTACTCCCTTTATTTTATCTCTCGAGTTCTTCTGTAAGATCTCTCTCTCTATCTCTCTCTCTCTTTCACCCTCTCTTCCTCAAGCCTTTCTTTGTTACATATACATATCTGCATACATATATACACACACACACACACACACATATATGACCATGAATCTTGTAGTACACCACCCAAATTCACATCAGTTTCTTATGGCACAAAATTACAGGCATTTCCCACTGATCAAAACCCAAACAGACACAACTCATCCACCAGTTTTTCCAACGAATACAGGCTCAGCTTTTCCCATACTAGCAGTTGCTCTACTAAGTATAATGGGCACAGCTTTCTTGTTAGCTAGCTACTACATCTTTGTGGTCAAGTGCTGCTCAAACTGGCATCAACTTAATCTCCTTAGAAGATTTTCCATCTTGAGGTCAAGACAAGATGACAATGATTCCTTCATAGCTCTCTCTCCGGTGACGTGGAATCGGGGGCTTGATGAGTCGGTCATTCGAGAAATCCCGACTTTTCAGTTCAAAGGAGGGGATATGGAGGAGAGAAGTGTGTTTGGATGTGTGGTTTGTTTGAATGAGTTTCAAGTGCAAGACACTCTGAGAGTTCTTCCAAACTGCAACCATGCGTTTCACTTGGACTGCATTGATATATGGCTTCAAAGCAATGGAAATTGTCCACTTTGCAGGACCAGCATTGCAGGCACAATTCGCTGCCCAATTGATCAAATCATAGCGCCAAGCTCTTCACCTCAGGAGCTTCAGCTGTATTCAGAAAGTCTAATGGGAAGTGATGAAGATTTTGTGGTGATTGAATTGGGTGGAGAAGAAAATGGAGAAGTAGTGTTTCCACAAAGGCAGCAAGAGAGAAACAACAACTTCAGAGATGTTTTGGCGTCTAGAACTGATCATTCTCCAAGAAAAATGGAGCACAAGGTGAGAGTGAAAAAGTGTCACCATGTTTCAATCATGGGAGATGAGTGCATCGATGTTCGTAAGGATGATCAGTTCTGTATTCAGCCCATAAGGAGATCTTTCTCGTGGGATTCAGCCACCGATCGCCAGCTCTACTCGACGGTTCGGGAAATCATTCAGAAGAACAGGAGGCCTCTCAATGAGGTTAGTACTAGTGGAGAATGCGATGGAAGAATCCGAAGATCGTTCTTTCCGTTTCGACAAGGCAGAAGTTCCAGGAATGCAGTTGTTCCTTTTGAGATGTAATGTGAAGAACATACATATTTCTTAATTTGTTCCCCTTTTTTTTTTTTTTTACTTCAAATTTTCTGACTTGGGGTTCTTTTAGTTCATAGTTTTGAGGTTGAATGCTGGAATTGTTCTTTAGGCAGTGTGGATATTTGCATAAGATGAACCAAGCGAGTATAGCATTCACTTAGTTTTTTTTTTTTTTTTTTTTTAAATTTTAAACTTAATGAGAAGAGTTGAGAGGCGGAGAGTTTTTGCTTAGGGATAGGATTTGGTTTGGGAATTATGAATTGGACTGCTATGGTTTGATAAAATTGTATCTATTGGTGTTGGCTTCTTTCTCAATGAATGAGCATTATTACTTCCCACTTTACTTTCTGTGTGGAGTTTGAGTGAAAACATGAGGTAGAAAAGCAGCCACAACAGAGAGACCCAATTCCAAACCAAAATGTGAAAACATGAGAGAGAGATTCTTGGGAATGAACTTTTTTTTTCCTTGGGGCAATTATGAGAATTTAGGTGAAACATTGCAAGTATCATTTTTACAAGTCTAATAGTGGCGTATTACTTTCACAGTTTGCAACAAGTTAGCACAACAGAGAATGTTTTTTTTTTTTTTTGGCCAATATTCATTATTAGTTAGGTTTTATGACATTGATATCATTCATGAATGGCAGAATGGGAAAAGCAAAAGCAAAAGAAGAAAGCCAATATTGCTTAATTTGTAAGGAGAAATCATTACAAAGGAAATATAAGCAAAAGGAATGTGCATGAGCAGAGCCAACATCATTATTATAACCTCTTTCAATGTGAACATCATCAAGATATTCGAAGTGGATACGAAGTCTAATTATTACACTCAAACGGGGATTTCCCTACCTGTCAGGCTAATTGAAAACCACCGTCTCGCAAGTAAAAACATAACATGCAGACATACTATTAGTGAGGAAATCCTTGGTACATGACTAATTAGGAAACATAGGAAGATTCCAAAACCAAAACTAAGAACAGCCAATCTAGTATTTTAAACCATAATTATGCTGTCTATTATATATATATATATATATATATATATATATATGAATTGTCTCTGATCAAGCACTTACCTGACCGGAACGACAGTTGTATAATTCTACATAAATCGTGTATATTTACATATAAAGTCGTGTATATTTACATGTAAAGTCGTGTATATTTAACATGAAATACAACAAATCAGTCAATATACATATTTTTATGCTATGCGTTCACTAATTGCTATAAAAAATACATGTTTCGAGGATTAATATACATTGTCGTTTCTTAAAACTTAAACATATACATCTTTACATGTAAATATACACGACTTTATATGTAAATATACAGGACTTTACATGTAAATATACACGATTTATGTAGAATTATACAACTACCGTTCCGGTCAGGCACCTTACCTCTATATATATATATATATATATATAATAAAAAAAAACAGCACTTTCTAGTATGATCCTACCAAAAACCTCTGTATTGGTGTTCATTTAAAGGAAAAAGAAACTGCTACTATAGTAGATCAACTTGTTTCAAAGTCAAAAAAACATTGTTTTTGGTCACTTCTGATAATGGGAACATGAGGTTATGATCTCCTGGCAGATGCACTAGACTGGGGCAAGGGCAAGGCCTTTGTAGGAAGCTCATCAGTTAAATGAGCTCCAAGGGCTTTTTTCTTCAATTGTTCAAGCATTCTTTGGGCTTCTCTCAGTTCATCTCTAGCGCTTGGTCCATGGTTTTCCCAAGCATCAACCACCTGTTGCTGGAATGTGATCGCTAATTCATAGCTGCAAAATCCAAGATACAACTTTCAATTTGCAAAGATTTGCGCCAAGCAGCCAAACCGAAAAAGATAACATAGGACTAAGCTAACAAATTTAACACATCAACTCATCGTGACAAATAGCCACATAAGGATGGCATATGCTTGCACATCCACGTATTTCCATGGAGCATCAGAGTTAAATGAATAAAGTTTTTTCGTTAGTGAGAACTATAGGCGAACGATGATTAACTTTCAAGGTGCTGACCATCCTCCTGGTAAATCAACTATTAACTGACATGGAATCTAAACAACTAAATATAGGTTCTAATTTACATGGCACTTGGACAAATAAACATACGTTCTTTTTTCAACAAAAACATCCCAAGGATGGAAATATTTTGCATTTGAACAAACAACATGTTTATGAATTATGAAGCAGATTCACAATGCTAATGCAACTTAAGTTAGCAATGAACTAGAAAAAGGTGAATTAATAAGAGCAGCATGTATTAGTAATGACGTTGAAAAAAAAAAAGGTACTTATCTCGTACCTTCCCATGCCACCGTACGCTTTTGCGAGGTTGTGACATGCTTCGATTGAATCTGCATGGTGAGGGCCAAGAGAGACATCCATTATGTCCTTAGCAACTGCAAACATCTGTGCGGCCGATTGAGGTCTGTCTAGTTCCAAATATGCCGCCCCCAAGTTGTTGTAGATATACCCAACTCCGAAATGTTTGGAACCAAAGCTCTCTTTTAACCTCTCAGCAGCACCCTCCAAGTAAGGAATAGCCTGTTGGACCTTTCCAGTCAACAGAAGCAGCCACCCTAATCTGGCAGAAACACTTCCCTCCGTGTGCTGCTCCTGTGGAAGCTTCTCGAGTAGAGTCAACGTTCTCTTTAACAGCGAAATAGCAGTTTCAAACTCGTTCATATTCTCATATTGCATTGATATTTCAGCATAGGCATCAGCAACTTCCAACGGGGAACTCCTCTCCTTCTTCTCAAGGATTCCACTGGCAATCTCCAGACATCTTTTTGCATCTGCGAATTTCTCCTGGCTACAAAGCGCTTTTCCCATTGCAATAAACACCAACGCCCTAGTCTGGCTCTCCTTATCTGTCTGATTAACAACGGCCCTCAACGTATTTATAGCCTCATCGTATTTCTTCAACGCAATCTGTATATTCGCAGCATCAATCTCAGCAAAAACCAAATCAGAACTAAGACACCAATTCTTCAAGACTCTGCGCGAATGTCTGTTTTGCTCCAAGGCCTTCTCATGCTCCTCCATGCCAGTATAAATTACCCCAAGAAGCCTCCTATCATGAGCAACTTCCACCGAATTCTGCCCCAACTCTTCCTTATGCAACTCCAACGCCTTCAAACAAAAAGGCAACGCCTCCTTAAAATTCAAGACTGACGCATACCCTTCCGCCACATCCCGATTCGCTTGACCCAGTTCCACATTACCTTCCCCCAAAGTCTTCTCCTTAATTTCCAAACACTTCCTAAGATGTTCAATAGCCTCTTCTCTTCTTCCCATAGCCATCTTAACATTGGCCATAACTAAGAGTACCGCATGAAGAACTGGTCCGACATCCTCGGAACTAAGACCCTCTTCCTCTAACTTACCCAACATCCTATTAGCCCTACTAAGGTATCCCAAACTATCATTATACTTATTTAAGCTCAAATAAACAGAACCCAATAACTGTAAAGCCATGGCAACGGGCAAAGAGGGCTTACCGTCCTTATCCAAAGCTTTGAGGGCTCTGTCAGCAAAAGACAAAATCTTTTCAGGGTTTTCATCTTCTTGGTCAAGTTTGAGGCCAAGTTTCAAGGAAGCCAAGCCAAGCTCTTTTTCCTCGAAAATAGTTTCCATGGCTTTGAAGGCCCTTAGCATTTCGTCGGGGGTTTTGGCGGACTCGAAAGCTTCTTCTAGGTCAGCTTTTTCCTTGGCTTTTCTCTGCCTTGAGGACAAGTTCTGAGGTGATTTCTCGGCTATGGTGTCGATATTCCGAGATGGGTTTGATTGAAATGGTCTGGTTTTGAAGAATAAGCCATGCGTTTTTGTGCAGGGTTTAAGATGGGTCGATGAGAGAAGAGAAGATGGAGATGAAGATGAAGAGCAAGAGGAGGCATCGGGAATGAAGTCTCTGGAGAGAATAGACGTGAAGGATTTGAAGCGGTGACGAGAGAGATGTGAAAGAACGGAGATTGAAGCTTTTCTCATGGCGGATTTGAGAGAATTCTGGAGAATTTTGCGAAAGTTGCTTAAGCTTTCGTCGTGTGTTAAACCCTTCGCAAAACCCTACGACGGGCGGTAAATTTCGGTTAAATAACGCAAAAAAAGGGGAGAAAAGAGTCAACTCCAGTCGCAAGACAAAGTTAAGCATTCAACAAGTTAAATTGTTCCCAAAAAAAAAAAAAACACTCAATTGACAAAAATATTTTGAAATATAATTTTGCCGTTAATGATCATGTGAAATCAAAGTTGGTTATTTTTAGTGCTCTTTCGTTTACTTCCATTAATTTTAAAAATTCATCAGTCGATTTTGTGATTAAGGATAAAAAAAAAATCAACAGCTAATCGGTAAAAAAAAAAAAAAAGTTTGTTTTTCATATCTCTTAATTTTCGTTGTAAATTGAGTGCTAAAAAAATGGATTACAATAACACCACACATATTTATAACAATGTGCTAAACTTAAAAAAAAATAAAAAGGAAGAAAGAGACAAGTCCAAACTAAGCAATATATACAAGAGTCTGACTTGATGAATAACCTGGAATTGGTTTGTACAGTTTTGGAGGATCTTCCCAGCCAGGTTCTGTTTTGGAACCAGGTCCACCCTCAGAAATCAAAGCTGAAAGTCTATTTATAGGCATTGATGAATTTTATATACAGCAAAGAATGCCAAGAGTTTCCTGTTTCCTAAATGAATAGAATATAAACATGAAATCCAGTACTGCAAAAGGAAACCCATGCCATGCACATACCCACCAAAGTACCTAAAGAGCAACAACCTCTTGAAAAAACCGAAGAGGGGAAGCGTATAAATTAAAATTTAAAAGGTCATACAAAGCTTGGGGCTTCCGGATCTACTCTGGGAGTTTCTGGAGGTTTGCTATAAACATCATCGAAATGAAGGTTAAAGTCTCCGGTATCCAAGTTGTCCATATAAATGGAATGGGACAACTTGCCGGAATTTCTCCAGTCCAAGTGTTGCTCTTGTTCCTCCGAGCAGCTTCTATCCGAGAAATTGTCGTGGTAATTGTTGGAAGCCTGGCGGTTGAAATCAGGAGGCTCGAGAAAACTGGCCTGTGGGTGTGCACCTTTTGGACCACTTCTTGCCCACCAGTGACTCCGTGCTGGTGGGTGTGCCAGATTGCCGAATTCCTGATTCTGAAGAACACTCTCCCTGAAGAAAGGGGTTGACGTCGAGGCCCCGAGATTTGATTGTGAGCGATGATCATAATGTTGGTCTCCCCAGTAATCTTTGTATCTTGCATCATTTTGTGTCGAGTTGGATGGAATCATGTAATCTCCAAACTGTTGCTCGGTCGCTTCAGTTGGTTCCTCCGGAATGTCTCTTGGGTACGTAGTCCGACGGTGCTGCCATGAGGTGTAATACCAATCAAGAAGATAGGGGTGATTCTTTTGATCTGCATCAGTTAGCCAGAGAGAACCCAAATGATAGCCGGTTCCAGGGCTATATTGTGGCGGCATTTCTGTGGATAGCATGTTGAGTCTGTCTCCGTGACCTCTCAAACTCGGGCTCCCTCGCCAGATTCTCGGAGGAGAATACACAGGTCGGGAGACCTGCCCCTGCAAATTTTGCTCCCTGAAAGCTCGAAGATTTAGAATGAACTGCTTTCCCTCCACATTTGGTTCCCATGAAGGATAACTACTCTGGAAGCTGCAACGAAAATTATGGTCCATAAGAAATAAGCTTAGGAAATGATACCAGCGTTTAGAAGCAAAGCCTATGGCTTTTATGTACTAAATAGAAACTGTTCTTTGACAAAAGAGCAAAAAATGATACAGAAAAATGGTGGAAACCAGTTCCCTTCTTTGGACGGTTCCAGAATGAAGTAGATCTGGATAACTAAAGGCAAAATATGCGGTAATGAGATATCAAGGAAAAAAGCCAAAGGTTACTTTGCCTTAAAATTAAATGTCAATAATATCTTCCAAGAATAAGCTAATCCCATCATTGCTAAGAAGATTACCTCAAAAATGATTTCTCCATTTTCCCCTGAGAACTCCTCTCGGCGCGACTTGCATTGTAAGGCGATCCATAATTGCTATTGCCATGCTTTTGAAAATCAAAGGCACTAAAGCTGCCACAGAAAAAAGCAAATAACAAATAAATATAACGCGCTGTGTTGTCAAAGTCTGGGAGGGGATGAAAGATCACTACTCACTGATCACCGGTGACAAAATCAATATCCATTAATTATACAGGTGAATAAGATGATACTGACCTGCAAACATGACCAACGCCTTCCACATGCACCGTGAAATCTGTGATAAACTGCAAAATATCATCAACTCGCTGCACAATAAAACATCATATTAGCACATGAGAACTACCATTTCAATGCTCCAAAGTTGAAATAAATAAACTCTTAAATATTGATACCTTCGGGACAACAAATAAAAGCAAGTATGGTGTAAGGAAAATTGAGGCCATCTCCTCAAGTAACATCATTCCAGTATACTGCATTAATTAGATAAGAGAAAAAATTGATCATGAGAAATAAAATGCTAAACACAAACATGAACGCATTTGCGCCACCCAACTAACATTGTGAACACAATTCCTTTTATGCAAACACTAGCAGAAAGAAGTAGCTAGGTAGGACTTTTGAAATGCAGAGATATACAGAGACCAATTATACTATACAAAAACGGAAGCTCCAATTACTTCACTTTAACCATTCATATAAGTCAAGTCCATATTTATTGAAAATTTAAAACAAACCACTAAAAGCCGGACCTGAAACAGTGTTTCAAACTCTATGCGGACCATCTCGGTATTTTCTTTGCCACGCCATGTTTTTGGCATATAATGAGTATGCTGGACCACCATAGACATGGCTCCCTCCGGGTCAAGGACCAGAAGTTCATCTGTGACAGCAGCCCGGCTAATAGCTGTTATAGTTCCAAAAACAGCAGCATACCAGAACAAGTTGCGACCAAATATCTGCAAAATTTCAAATTAAACACGTAATTAAAAGTGGGGTTGTTCAGTCATATAGTAGTTGAAAAGTTATCAAGCAACCACAGGCATATTACATGACCCTCCAGTAGGGATTCCTCAAGAAATGCGATGATGATCAGAATAGCAGCAAAGCCACCAGAAACAAAAGATATGAACTTGGCAATAATAGAAATGATGGGAGAAGGAAATTGCTTCAAGTAATTTGATGCGAGTATAACACTGCTATTGATTCGATGCTTGAAGAAATGGTCCACCTGCAACACGCACATCGATAGCATTTATGAACAAAGACAATAACAATAAAGTAATAAATAAAGATCAACTAAGAAACAAACAAACCATAAAGCAAAACCAGAAAACTTGATTATCACCGTAAAGATCCCAAATATACAATGAATCTCAGCAACAACCCTCCGAAGGCACTTTAGGCCAGGGAAAGTGCTTAACTTGAACAAAAAAAAAAAAAACAAAAGGAAAAACTATTATTACCTCATTGAATTCCCTTAAAATCCACTTTGACAAATTTGACCATCTCCGAGATGATGCTGTGCTTGGATGGTTATAGAACTGCTCAGCATGCCTCAAGAAGAGATACACCAGCATGAAAATGACAATAAATGGTGAAAGAACTAGCATAGTGAGACCTACTACCATCAACCTTTTCCTTAAGGTTCTTGGATTAGATATGAAATCCCTTCTAACACAGAAGTTTCTGTGCAAAAGAAAAAAAAAAGAACCAATAAAAACAAAGTCTACAGATATATAAACATATAAGTTTTTCAGCAGAGCAATGTTCTCAATTCTCCAATGTTTGTGAATATGTGAACAGGCACTGGGATCAACAAAATTCTGCACAAAAGTCATGGGATTCAAAACTCAGATCCCTGTTTACTATTCCAAATCGGATTATAATACAATGTAGAGAGCTCTCATAAGAAATCACTGCCAATGTCAAGTTCAAACAATGGTTAACACTTAACAGGGTTTGACAAAAATATGTCTTTGTTAATTACCCAATTTTCCGCGTTATTCTACAGCTTTTTACAGTGTTAGAAGTTTGACAACTTTGTACGCTTTCTTCAAAATCTTCTATAAGATAAATGAGGTATGCAAGCTATAAATATGGCATCTATGTCCTGTGAACATACGGAGAAAACTATAAGCATTAATTAGAACTCACAATATATGACTGTAGATACCCATAAATTCATGTATATTCATGTCTCAACATACCGATCAAACATGCTCTGCAAGATGCACCAATTCAAGGTCCACTCGAGGGTCTTGGTCAGTATGAGACGATGCCTCTTTCCATTTGAGCGAAATTTGACAGTTGGACCCGCCCCCGGCACCCACTGCGAGATAGGAAATGCAAGCAGTCCCTTGTTGAGCATACCAATCAAGTAGTTTTCCTTTCGCATAAGCCGCATCACCACATCATGAGCAGAGAGATTCTTAACCACACAAAGCCGTTCTGAATTCTGTAACTGCACAACTTTTTCAAGAATGGTTGCCCACGGCATGGTTTGAATTTCATTGTCTGTAACATGAAGACTGCAGGAATACAACCTTGGTCATGCCATTTTCTTAAAGAGAAAATCTTACTACACTAAAATGTAAAAAATAGCGCTTCTAATTCGTAAAAGGGCTGTATATCATGATCGCACACACACCTGTTGTAATAGAAGTGACGGATTCCGAGGGTTTCATTTAACTGAGCAAAAAATCTCAAAAAGCAAAAGACCCAATAAATGGAAAATATACCCAAATAAACCACAATGATGGCTTTTGAAAGTGTTAAAGGGGTTAGTGGGTGCGAATGAAGTGCTTCCTTGGCAAGATCACAGGGCTTAATTCCAGACTCAACCGCATTTATCCCGCATTTGGCATTACGAAGACCGTTCCAATCGACATACAACAAGAAAAACCCTGAGAAACAAATGGTGAAACCCAAGCTGAGAAGCTCAACTATCCATTTTATGATAATACACCAAAGCCCTTTCTCGCAGTAGTAGCTGTAGAGCCTTTCAAAGAACAGATCCAGATCAGCAATCGGTTCCACATTCAAACTCTCGCCATTGAGAAGCCCCGAAGGGCTCTCACTACCGGGACTCGATAGTATCCTTCCGTAGTCAGAAAGTTCAATTTCAGGAGGCACATCCTTAAGTAATCCTTCTGACAATGATGATTGTCCATGCCACTTCCACTTAAATATGCCGCGAGAATTGGCACCCTTTGACCCGTTGAACATCATTTACAAAGACTGACTGTGGTCAAATACAGCCAGTCCATTCCCCAAACCAAACCATAAAAATTCGAAGCGAATCTCTGAAGGATGAACAACATCAAATAAGTCCCCAAAAAAACAAACTAACTATACATAACTAATCAATTGAACCAAACTGGAAATAGGACAATAAGAGAATTTTTGTTTCGTTATCTAGATGCATCAAAAAACACAATGCAACTATATAAGACCTCTCGTACAATTCACAAGAAATAAAATGTATTAATAATCTATGTCATACTTTGAGGAAGTGTTAACAACTATTCCATAACATATGATTACAAATACTTAAGCGCAGCCATTTGATTAAGGAACTAGTTTGTTTCTTTCAAGTCCAAAAAATAAATAAATTATGAAAGTAGAAACCCCAAGGAACTCTTTAAATAAGAAGAATAGAGATAAGAGAACGATTATTCAAAGAAATGGACGGTTGAAGAAAATCCATATCAAATTTTTTTAAATCAATCGTGTATTTCTCAAAGAAGAGATTTTAACACGAAAAATAGAGAGAAAAAGGACAAACTTTACCTCCAACGAAGCAAAAAAACAAGAGGCGTGAATCAATCACTTCGCCGACAAGAAAGAAAGTAAGCCGAAAATCTGCGAGTTTTGGAGATACCCACTAACGATTTCAGCTCCGAAACCGAAGATCTTAGACGATGAGAGACTGAGTGATAAAGGGTTTGAATCCAAATTGGAGATAAAAATTTCGATCAAAACCAGAGAAAGACCCAAGAAAGGAGGTTGGGTTGCGTGGAAGAAGAGGAATATTCTCAACTTACTCTTTTTTTTTTTTTTTTTTAAAAAGAAGAAAAAATTATATATTTCCGACTGGGAGAGGAAAAGAGAAAGAGGAAAATATGTTTTGTTTCAGTGCTTTTTATCGCTTTTCTTGTGTTTCTCTGTTTTTTTTTTTTTTTTAAAATTTGGAGGAAGACGTGAAGTTGGGTGAATTCTCTTCTTAATGCGTTTGAAAGTTGGAAGAAACCTGTGTTTAAAGCCCCAAGAGAAAAATGTTATTAACTAACACGCAAGACGGCGTTTAGTTGTAATCGTTTTTAATTAATTTTTTTTTAATTTCTTCTTTTTTCTTTTTTCTTTTTTTTTGTCCGCTGAAGTGTATAGTGTTAATGGGTTTTATATAGGGTAGCGATTCGTGTCACGTATTGTGTTCGTGTCGTATTTTGATCGTTTCTTTTTAAATTTACAATCAATCTGAACACGACCCGTGATACAAAATTTTTTAAAAATCGCAACACGAACACGACATGACCACTTTACGAGTTGACACGACACGACTCGAAAATGACCCGTGACACGAAATTAACCCGTGAATCTGAAATTGACACAAAAATTGTATACTTTTATTTAGTTTTTTACATATTAGAAATAACTTAAAATTCATAACACACTAAATTACAATAACATACATTGAAATTAAGCAAATAATAATATAAGATTTTAAGTATAACTATCATGATATCACAAGTTCATAATAAAATTTAAAATATAAAATGAAAAATATATGTATTTTTTAGTTTTTTACGAGTTTCGTGTCGTGTTCGGATTAAGCGGGTCCAACCCGAAATTGACCTGTGTTTTTCTTGTCAATTTCAAGTCGATCCAATTCTGACTCAAACTTCTTTTTTCTCAACCTTAACCCATAAAATTTATATCGTTTTTGAGTCATGTCGTGACCCATATTGCCGCCCTAGTTTTATACTCTTCTAAATCGAATGGGTTTCATTCACCACGCGACGCGACCAAACTAAGGATAATCAGATGAAGATGGGCCTTACCTGAGTCTTGCGAGCCCATTTTCCTAAGGGCTTGACCCAATTCGTTCTTTCCCATATTTGGGCTCTGGATTGAGTCGTAAGTTGGTCAACCGCAGTTTGAGTGTAAAATTAGGTTGGAAAAAATGGAAAATTTAGCGTGTGGTCTCGACTTTTATTTCTTATTTTTAATAATATTTTTTTATTAATATAATTATTTGATTAAAAAGTTATGAAGTAAGAATAAATGGTAAAAATTATCATTCATGCACTTTTAAAGAGTATTTATCAAGATTACCTAATAGAAAAAATTGGTGAAGTCACCCTTTAAATGCATTATTTTTAAATAAAATTACATAATTTACGTTTAAGAGTACATGGATTTAGATTTTTACCATTATTCTTGATTAATACCCTTTTAATAGTATAGTTATTTGACTAAAAAGATTATTAATCAATAATTAAAAATCCTGAACCATACACTTTTAATGGGTATTTGTCTTCAATCCTCATTATTTTAAGATTATTACCCTTTACTCTTGATTAATATGATTTTTTGACTAAAGGGTATTAATTAAGGGCGCGTTTACTAAACCGTAAAAAAATATAATGAGATTGGAAAAGAAAGTAAACTTATGCCTCATTCATTTTACCGATTCGAGTTTTCAGTTTTAAATTTCTACAGTAAAAAGTTCTCAGCAAATGTCACATCTAACTTTTTATGCTACAGTAAAAAGTTCTCATAAAATGTCACATCTCAGTTCGAATTAAAAACTCGAATTCCCGAAGTGAACGAGGCCAGAGGATTAAATTATTCCTTTTAATGTGTTTACTTGACCATTAAATTGTGTAATGAGAAACAATCCATTCCCTTTCTTATATTTACTAAAATTAGGAATAGTAATGTTAATGTAATCACTAAAATTAAATAATTATTGATTGTATAGTAATTTATTAATAGTAGATAAGTAAATTTAACATTCATTCCATTTGACAATGAGTCAATATTAAAAGGCGTGCAAGGATTGGTATTCCTTTATTTCATTCATTCTCCATATTGTGTGGGCTCACTAAATTTATATTACTAATTTTGTAAGTAAATACATTATTATTAAATGGGAATGGAATCACTACTTACTTCCCCTTTCCATTTAATGCAAAGAAAACATGCCCTAAATGTAAAGAGTAAAAGTCAAAGACTCGTGCATTTTGAGAAATATTTGTCATTTTCTTTTGAAAATAGCATTAACAATTTTTAGACTAACAATTAAAGAATTTCTAATATGGGAATATTGTCAATTTGTTCATTTTTATAACTATTAAGATAATAATTACGGATGTATCATTTTTTTTTTGTTCCTTATATAGACTTATGTACACATATCATAATTTGTGGACATTCATTTTATTTTTCATCCCAAGCATAATAGGCATATATGCAGTTCTTTAAACTGAAACGTAATTAGGTTTGGTATCACTTCCTTGCTCATTCAAGCGTATCACTGTTTTGTAGTTTTCTTTGAAACACATCACTCTTGGATAACAAAAAGACGATTTATCATGGCTGTTTTAGCATTCCAAATAACACAGTTACATAGATCGAGTATATTCACAATGACACTAGGAGGTTTAATTAGGAGGTTTAATTAGGAGTGTTTACAGAATCCGTCAATCTAATTGATCCGTCAAATTCAATCTAATCCAATTTGAAGTTTTCGATTGGATTATAAAAGATTTGTGTAATAATTGAGAAAATCCTAATGTTAAATCATAGATTTCATGGATGATAATATGTTTTGTAATTAAAATTCTACATAAAATTTTGTGTCAAACATTTTTATGTTATGACTTGGTTGATAATCCTCACTGCAATTTAAGACGGGATAAATTTTTGATTTGACTATGACTCGTAATTCTGTTCATGATTATTATACAGTGTTAGCAGTACTATGAGAAGCACTATAACATTTAAAGAAATCCTTAATTGCCAATTAGTAATATTGGTGTTACGCGAGTCGCGTTTTTAGTAAAACTGTAAAGCCGAGCTCAGAAATTGACACCGTCGGTTATTATGTTTTATTGAGAGTTTAAGACACGTATGTTAAACTCCGATTTTAAGTTATTTTAAGACAAATTTTAAAGTCTGGAAACAGTTTGAATAATCTACGCAATTTTAAATCTAAACCGGTATTAATTTCTTCCGAATATAGTGTTGAACTGTGATTTAAACAGTTGACTGAAAACCGTTGGAAATTATTTATCCTGTTAATTGATATAAAAATTACTGTCAGTATAAGTTTAATCAGTTTAATAATGAATTTTTGGGAGACAAAGGTTTAACCTTGATATGACAAGGGCATCATTAAGTGTAAATTTTATCTCTCTTCTCACTAGGTATGACCAGCCATACTAAGCATTTTTTAATCAAATTCTAGTCCATAGAGCTTGATTAAGAGGGCCTTAATTAGTGATGAGTTAGCTTAGCTATTTGTCTATATATACCACCATTTAGAATTAAGCTTACTTTTACTATTTTCTTATTATTCTTTTTTTCGTTTTCTCTCTCTTTCCCCTTGTTTGGCCGAACCCCTCAAGTTCTCTCTCTCAAAATTTTTCCATTTCTCTCACACAAGAAAGACTTCAAACCATAATCTAGAAGAATGAGAAAGAATTTGTGTAGGAATTCCTGACACTTTCAAAGGTAAGGATCAAAACTTTTCTCCTTTGATTTTATTTGTTCAAAGTTCTAACTTTTCCTTCAAGTTTAAATATTTGTAGGAATTTCTCACATTGGTGGTCAAAACCATTCATCTCCTAAGGTTTGTGGTATGATTCTTTAAAACTTATCTTGATCATTTCAACTTTAAGAACAAAGTTTGGTTTGGTTACAAAGTTTGTGTTTCTACTGTTTACATGTGTGTTAAAAGATTAGATCTTCACATGCAATGAGTTTTAATGTTAAATCTATGTTTTTGAATTTATATTTTATGGTATAAGGTTGCTATTTTGTGTGTTTAGAACAAGATCTAAGCTTCACATGTTAATTTTAAGAGGTTAAAGATGCAACAAAAAAAAAAATTAAGTTGACAAGTTTTGTAACACCCTGAAGAATTAATTGAGATTAATTAAGATAATTGAGATTATTAGTGTGCCTAATCTGGATTATTAATTGAGTATTAATTAATAAATGTTTCTGACACATGTGAATTTAAATAGTTCCAATGTATTTAAATTATTCTCAGTAATTTATTTTAACCCAGAAATGTGTATGGGCGCATTTCTGGACCGCTCTTTTAAAATATTGTACACATGTCATTTTCTTTTCTTTTTCCTTTTCTTTTCTTTTTCTTTTCTTTTCTTTTCCTTTTCTTTCCTTTTCCTTTCCCGTGCGTCTCTCTCCCTCACTCTCTCTCTCTTTCTCTTGTGCATCTCTCTCACTCTCTCTCTCTTATTTTCGTCCCAAATCAAACGGATCTTGAACTAAGGAAAGATTTAAAGAAGTTTTCAACGTCAAGAGAAGGATTCGAGGTAAGATTACTGAAAGAACCTCTCTTGAATCTTAAGTTTTTGAATTTCAAAACTCATTTTTTGTTCAAACCGGATTTTGATGGGTTTTTAGTAAAACTAGAGTAGAAATTGGAGATCTTGGGTTCTTTAGACTTGTTTTAGGACCTATAACCCAGATCTAGTGGTTTCCCTTTGAAATATCTCGATTTGGGACTAGATTTGCAGGTTTTGGACTGATTTCCGTGAGCTTCTCTCGTGCAGCTGGTTCCATCGGTCAACTTGTGCGGTCGACCGGATCACACGGAAACCGGTTGACCTATGCAGTCGACCGGATTGCAGGCTGACCGGTCGACCGGTCCGGTCGATTGGTGTGCACACTACCGGTCGATCGGTAGTGTTGCACTGCTCTGTCACCGGTTGACACGGGGTTTGACCCTGATTGGCTTGAAATTACTGTTTTGACCCCTGTTTTTGGGGAGAACCCAAATTAGCTTCATTTGGGGACTTGAGATAAATGGATTAGCATTGTTAATCCTTGATTTGAGATTGAAAACCCTTGAAATGATATTTTGAAACATGAAAATGGATTAGGGCACACTAATTGAAAATCTTGGAACATAAATGAGATTTGGATTGCTTTAGGAATGAGAATTGATCCTAAAGTGTTGTCTTGCATTAGTGATCGCTGAGGATTCAGACTAAAGGGGCTTGAGGAAGAGGAAGCCAGAAAAGGCAACGCTAGTCCTAGGTTTGATAGTGCGAGGTAGGATTTCTATCCCTTTTCCTTGTGAGCCTGTTTTCGAAAATGATTTTGGCCTTGAAAATGCTTTAAAGAAAGGGATTGGTTTGTGAAAAAAAACGTTTTGAAAACCATGGCTTGTTTAGTCATGGAACCTCATGGCTTGTCCAGTCATGGGGTCCTGCGGCTCGAGTAGTTCATGGGGTCGTATGAACGATTTCAAAATGTTAATGAATGATTTCTTAATAAAGAGATCTTGTGAACTGGTAATAAAGACTATTGCTGTAAGCCTAGATAGGATGCGGATAGTGCATCCTCGGGGGCAGAACCTGAAACTCAGTCCGGGTAGGCGAGGCACCTGGTTAGGTAAGTAATTTGTACTAATTACTTGTTGAAGCCTGTAATATGGAGATTTTACATTTATTTCCTTTGAGAAAAAGGATGTGAGGTTTCGGCTGTCTGTTAGAACTGAATGTCTATTTATTTACGTACCTATTTATTTATTTACTTACACTTTATCTATTTATTTACTTTACGTATTTGTAAATAACATCCTACTGGGCATTTCGCTCACGTTTTATGTTTCAAATGTATTAAATCCCTCCCAGGAGACTCTAGGAGCGGGGCACTGTAGCTGGATAACTGCCACGGAGCAGCTGAGTTATGCTGCTGTTGGAATCAAGTGAGGATCGTGGACATCCTCTTGGACAAATGTAAGGAATTTGAGAAATTCTGTAAACTTATGTAATATTTGGATTTACTAGACTGTGGTTGATGTCTGTTGTAATGATTATTTACATGAGCATGTATGTACGATATTGTATGTCATGTGGGGTGGAGCCCTGTGTGTCAGAGGCTCCGGGATTTTGTAGTAATATAATTATATTTTAATACAGTTGAGTAGGGCTCGTCTGGGAATCTGCTTTATTAATCCCTAATCGAGCTCCACGTCACCCACCCCGTTTGGGGGGGCGTGACAAGTTTTTGTTTTGGTTTAAAAATTTTAGTCTACTTTGATTTAAAATTTAGAGTTGTTAGAGACCAAGTTGAGAAAAAAGCTAACTTTTTAGACGACGTTTGTTTCCAGTATTCGTCATTGATTCTGAATCATGATTCATGGTTCTCTACAGTGTTTTCTCTCACAAAAAATACACGTAAAACGAGAATGATTCTGAATACATAAACCAAACGTCTCCTTCTGCACTAATTTTTGAAAATCATCATTAGCAAACACAAACCAAACGTCTCCTTCTGCACTAATTTTTGAAAATCATCATTAGCAAACACAAACCAAACGTCTCCTTCTGCACTAATTTTTGAAAATCATCATTAGCAAACACAAACGAAACGTCTCCTTCTGCACTAATTTTTGAAAATCATCATTAGCAAACACAAACGAAACATGCCCTTAAGAAACCTTATTTTTGCCCTTAAGAAACCTTATTTTCTTAAGAAAAATAAATAATAATATCTCAAGACACCAAAAGATAGGGAAAAAAAACCAGTATATGTGTGCGTTTATTTATTTATTTGTTTTTCAACTGTTTTTCCCTTTTTAGGAACAAGAGCCGTGTACTGGTCATACTAAACCGAAGCGCGGAAATCTTTATTCTTCGACTAGGACTCCACTAGTTCACTCCCCAAACAGGCACCAAAGAAAATGAGGGAAGCAACGGATCTTTTTGGCGGGAAACACGTGGCAGCCAAGAACACGATACCAGCTCAATTTTCCCGCCAAGAAAACCCTAAATATATGCCCCAAACCCTTTGTACCTACTCTCAATCTCTTCGAAACCTGCAATTCCCTCTATCTCTCTCTCTCCAAAATGAGCTCCTCGGAAGCTTCTTCTTCAATACCTTTCAAGTCGAAGAAGTCCCTGTGCTCAACCCCAAAGGCCAAAACCCTAGATCCCAATCTGCTGAGCTCCAAGCCTCCAGAGAAGCCTCTTCAGCTCCCTCGTCGGACTCGGAACCAGAACGTCGCGCTCTCGTTGAAGGAAGTGAGAAAGGCAGCCGAAAGCCGCCGCCAATCGGCTCGGAAGCAGTTCTTTGATCGGACGGACCAGATCGCTTCCGCTAGGCGCCATATCGTCGATAGCCCCTATGAAACCGCCGCCGGTGATAATGTCGCCGTTAAATCAAAAAGCGACGCCGGTGCGGAACCCAAGCTGCCGGAGAAGTAAGATTTCGTTGAAGTTTTGGCTGTATGAGTAGGAAATTTTTTTCGAAAGGAAATGAGTAGGAAATTTTTGCTGTTAGTTTATGCCTAATTAATCACAATTTTTGGAATTAATTGGGGGATTTTGGCAGGTACGAGATTCTGAGCGATTTTTTCAATAGCTTGGACAATTCGATTCGATTGCTGCGATTGAAGGGTTCCACGCCGACTTTTACCAATATATGCCCAAAAGTCGAATATTTTACTGATAGGTATCCTATTTCTCTTGATTGGTGCTAATTTTCTAGCAGTATCTTTTTGTTTGCTTTTAAGGGTAGCGGAGAAAAAAATGGGTATTGAAAATTCTTGATTTACCACAAAACATCCAACTTCAAATGTCCCCCGTTTGGCTGCTGGGAATCTGATAAAGAAAATGACCACAGGGCTTGTGATTTTTATTGTGATTTGAGTTTTTTTCTGGAAGAAAATCTAGGTTTTATTTATTCTTTATTATTTTTCTAATTGTACTTCCCGTGAATGAGAAACGTAGAATTGGGTTTGATTCAGTGGCGTATGTTTCTCAGAAATCAGTAGCCATACTTGTACCTTTCCAAAAACGAAGGAAAAAAAAACCGTCCAAATCAGGTTGCTTTTACTTGTGGATCATGATTTGTTAACTTTATCCACAATGTTTCCAGGAGATTTACATACCGCCACTTGGCTCAGTTGAAGTTTATTTTACCTGAGGTGATTGAGATAAAGAGAACACTAGTGTTCAATGAGCGAACAAGTTGTATGAAGCCAGATCTTCATATTACTATGAATCTTGAAGCAATAGAGAATGACGGGAAGTCAAAATCTGAAGGAGGGAATTTGTACCTGAGGAGGGTCTTCCAGTCACGGCTTGCAGAATTTTCAAGATCTCATCCCGAGGTATACGAATTTACTGTCAATGTGTGTCATGTTGGTTTATCCACTTGGTAAAATACCTGATTTGGGGAATCACAATGCATTCTTTAGTGTCCAACACTTAAGTAAGGCTTAAAAAGCTATACATTTCCATCAAACACGAACTTTTAAATCACATTTAGCTGCATTCAAGGTACTACTTGCTGATCATCTAGTTTGGCTGAATAATTTCGTACCCTGGCAATATTCAGATCTGGAAGAATTTAGTTCAATTCATTTTTCTTAAACTAAACAAATTTCATTGATTTAACGTTTCAAAAGAATTTAAGGAGTTTTAGTTTGCTGGAATTGTGCTTGTTGGTGGATGTAACTGCTCTAAGAGGATATAAAGTACCTATTACCTGGAAAATTTGGTAAACCCCACAGCTTTTTCTGAAACATTCTCGCAGTGAGAATGCTCAGTCCTAATAGTGTCTACCTCCTAACAGCAAAGATAGTTTTAAATTTTTACAATAAATTTTTTTTTTGATATTCGAATTAGCATTTTTTCTACTGCATAGTGTTTTCTCATATCACGTGCTCAGAAGGTTGTTTGATCTTGTTTCAGGGTTGTGAAGTTCCAGAAGAAATGTTGCCAGAACCGTTCAATGTTAAGCAAGGCCTACTTTCAAATTTGACCAGAATTCCCTCATCATCTTCTCCTTTTGAGGCAGCATCTGATTCACATTCAGCTGATCCAGCGTGTGATGGGATCCCCAAGGAAATGCATCCAGTTTCAGCAAGCAAAAAGACATTATCTGAGGCACCTAAAAATCAACAACCGGTGGTGGCATCTCATCTGTCTCCCTCTTTCCGGAGGCGCTTTTCTCAAAAGCCTAGAAGCAATGAAGTAGAGATCACTTCCCAAAAATCATCCGAGCCCCCCTTCAAACCTCCAGCTGATCCAGCTGCACTCTCGAGTCTCAACACGGTTTCCTCAGTAGAGGAAACTACTGAGGAAACCAGTTCTAATCAGGTCTTTGGCCCAGCGAATGTAACTCCAAGCAAAAAGCTATCTGTTCTCAAGACAGAAGAAGGTTCTCCGAGAAAAAGTGATAGTCTCCAGTCGACTCCTGCAAAACTAGCTTCTACTCCACTAAGACTCATGACTGCCACCCCTACGCTGCATCCACCAAAGAGAAGTTATAAGAGCCCAGAGGATAATTCTACCAGCTCACCAAACAAGTTGGTTAGACGTCCACCCCGCACTAGATCATTGAAATTCGACAGTCCTGTGAAGAACAAGGCTAGGGATGAAGACTTTGATGTTAATGGCGTGTCAGTCGATAATGACATTCTTGATATTCTTCCTGAGAATCTTTGGCAATCGGTATGTGCTATTAATTCTACCTAGAGTACAATATCTCTTAAGATTCTAGTTATCTTTCAAGGTGCCCACAAGCGAATAAATTCTGAATTGCCCCTTTTTGTTTCAAATGATAAGTAAGTAAAAAGGGGAGAGGATTTTAATGTGTATTTCTGTTTCCAGATCAGAGATAAAGAAAGAAAAGCAGCAGAGGAGCGGGATCCAGCCATCTCACAAGCAAAGAGGCGGAAACAGATGATTGCCTGCCTGCCTAAGCTCTTCAATATGATCCATTTCTTATTTCAGTCAATAAATCGTTCTGTTATCACAAAAGAAGAGCTTATGCACAAGATCATCTCAAGCCACATGGATGTCGTTGACAGAAGTAAGCCATGATACAAGCTCTTTTGGTTTTCCGTTATGTCGAAGCATTTCTGAGCTAAATTCTATTGCCATTTTTGTTCAGGAGAAGTTGAGGAGCAGCTTAGCTTGTTGCTAGAACTGGTTCCGGACTGGATTTCAGAGAAGTTGGCATCTGGTGGGGATTTGCTTTTCCGGTGAGCCTCTCTATGCTTGACGAGTTCTTTTACGAATACTAAGAATAACAGCGTACTTGAATTAAAAACTTAGAATTGCATAAAGAATTTTATTATCTTTCTAGTTAAATAGAAACTTCAGTGAATTATCTGTTCTCATATTGTCTTTCACCATGCAGCATCAATAAAATGTCAAGCCCCGAATCAGTACGCGCACGGCTTGAAGGAGCAAATTGAGCCCGAGCAGCTAGATCTCATCACATTTACTGGAAGGAAGTGAGACTTGTTGGGTGAACAATAGTGTATGGTTTCCCCTTTTGAAGAAGCAAAATGAGCCCGTGCAGCTAGATCTAGTCACAATTACTGTAAAGAAGTGAGACATGCAGATTAAATTGTGTATGGTTTCCCCTTTTAGGTGGGGAATTGTGTAAATTTTTTTGCTAATTGATTATCTATGTGAAGTTCATCCAGGAGGCTGGATCCTTGATCATCTTGACTAACTCAAAAAGAAAAAAAAAAAAAATTGTCCACGCAAAATTGGCATTGGCCGTTCAATTGGTTTCTAGTTATTGGTTTGAAACGACATCTGAAATTCCTCTTCTAGATATCTCAAAAAGTTGCCTATTTGGGCACACACCAGTCGACAAGAGTTTCTACATATGCCCATACTGCTAAATCATTGAAGTCAATTTAACTTCGTGTTTAAGCTCCCTCTCTTTAGAATCTAAACAAAATCTTGAACTAATCGTCCTCTTTTTGTCTCCACGAGTTAAAGGAGGCATTTTGAATTATTATATAGCAAAATTCATAACTAGGCGATGTATTCAAGGCTGTCGTGCCAAGACAACAACGATTCTCAGATTCTTATCTGTGCTGTTGGAGAAGAATCCAATGGTGCTTTGTGATTTCCTCCACAAATATGTGCTGGAGAAGAAAAACACCAGCATATACCACAAGGAGCAAAAGGAGATCACAAGGGTGGGAAACGAAATGAGGCGTAAGGAGCTGGTGGAATTTAGAACGCCACAACACCCGTCCTTGGGGACGAACCACTGGGGTGGTGCTTCTCCATTGCTGGCAAGAAACATTCCCAAGGAATCACTCGATCAGAGATATCTGAGGCTCAACTCAATTCGCACACGCGATGAGATCTTTCCGGTTTTGGAGGATCACTTCAACTGGGTGCTTGACTCTCATGCTGCCGAAAAGAAAGAAGACGCCGCAAAGACGCCCAGGCGTATCACCATCAGAGGACTTTTACCAAAGTTTACGTTACAAAAGGAGAAGAATGCCCGGTTGGGCTCGAAGAAAAGGAGTTGGTTCCCTAGACTTGATCCTCATAACAGGTGGCCTCAAGGATGGTGTTAACTGTTAAAACAGAGAGTTTCATTCATGTCAAGCATTTGAAGAAAGAATCAACACTAGTCCAGTTGACTGGAGAGGATATATGATAAGCGGCTAAGTGGGCTCATCCACTTGATGCAAAAATGGATCTTGAATCATTCACAATCAATACAAACTAAACAATAGACACAGGAGAGGTTCATGAAGTGTTGGAAGTTCCCTTTTCATTTTTTTTTTTTTTGTCAATACTAGACTTGGATCAAGATTGTGTGCAGAAAGTTTTTATTGGTTATTTGTGAAATTCACTTACTTTTTGCTGGAAAGTTAATGTAATTATCTATTACTTTGTATGTAACACCTTATGTGGAGAAAAAAGCTGGCAAAGGGAGTTGCCGACTATCAGCTTCTAACTTCTATTTTCACAGAAGATCAGAGTAGAAAATTGTCCTTTGGAAAAGCAGAGGTATAAAACTGTCAGCTGTGTTTTTAACTTCTTTCAATAAGAGATAATACGTTTAATACTTTAGGCCAAAAATCCAAGTCTATAAGAGCAATTACAATAGGGTTTTCTTTCCTTCACTCTTCACTATTACTTTTTCATCGAGAAAAAAGAATCAAGATGTATTCATTATTTATTTAAATAATTTTGTCATAGTCATTACCCTATCGGCACAATACAGTTTTGAATGTCAAATTACATCAAACTCATAATAAATTTTTTAAAAAATATATATATAATTCAATAGAGTTTAATGAAGATATTACATATACAAATTATGATCTACTGATAAAATATATATACAAATTAGAAAAAGCGAGTTTTGTTCTTATTTATAGAGACGATAGCGTCAATGGGATAAATAAAATCCATGCTAAATTTAGATGCATCGGCCTACGCTGGCTATTTGATTTGGAATTTGTCTTTAACTCTAAATTTTGTTTTATTTGAGATATAATAGACTAACTTAAATCTTTTCATCGTTAATCTATTACACAGAATCAAAGGAGATTACGACTCGTGAGGATAGGATGCAGCTGCCAACAAGTCTTAGAGCATGTTTGGTTTCGCTTAAAAAAACTGTTTTTGACTTATTTAGTTTAAAAACCGTTTTTGAACTTATTTGGATGGACAATCTTAAAATATTTTTAGTTTTTTAAGCATTATTATAACAAATTATCTCTTTAGTGCTTGTGAAAAGCTTATTTATTTATATTTTTTAATTTTTTATTTGTGAACAACAAACTAAATATCCTATTCGGATCATTTTATTATATTACTTTTTATATAAATCTATTCAAAAACTTTTCTTAGATATAACATTTTTCGACACTATCTAAATACTAATTAAAAAGTCCTAATTTATACTTATTTTTTTTTACTCTTAAAAGCACAAATACAAACTGTTCTAAACGGCCCTTAGTACCTTCCAGTTGATTTTTCGATTAACTTTATTGTTTTCCAGAAAGAAATAAATAAATTATATGTCGTTTCTGCCGACCACAAACGATATGTCGTCTTATCAAAACAAAACGATGTGACGTTTATTCTTTCTTGGCCCTTCAAAAAGCGACATGTCGTTCCATGTAAATAAAACTTGATCTGTCCTTGTGAGTTCTACGCGTCCACGGGAACGTCAAACGGCACACACTCATACGTCACGCTCCTGACAGTTGGTCGCAAAAATCATGTCGTTTTTAGCCGTATTATCTTTGTGCTTCTTTTTTTTCTCATAAAAAGAACATTCTCACCGTTGCCGGGGATCGAACCCGGGATCTCGTCCTTGTGAGTTCTACGCGTCCACGGGAGCGTCAAACGGCACACACTCATACTTCACGCTCTTGACAGTTGATCGTAAAAATCATGTCGTTTGTGCTTCTTTTTTTTCTCATAAAAAGAACATTCTCGCCGTTGCCGGGGATCGAACCCGGGTCACCCGCGTGACAGGCGGGAATACTCACCACTATACTACAACGACCCGATGATGCTTTAATGTATTATTGTTTATACTTGTTCTATGTACACTGTCGTTTATATTTCTCAAAGCAAATCTACATCTACATATACATACAACCTATACCGTCTCGGTCTTTACAAGGCGTACACGGCTCGTTTTGTTTAAACAATACATTTAACATTAATTTGACCATCTTTGTTAGCGCTAGGCTCCACATAAGTACAAATAAAATAAATAAAATGTTGTCTAAAAACGATTACAACAATTCCAGCGGTTTTAATTAACCACTTGCAAGGATTCTAACCTCACGGATACAACCTATATTTTCTAATTTAATTTTTAGGAAGTTGACTTCTATGTTATCAATGAACCAGATTAGCACATGGTATATGTTTTTCCCTTTGATATTATATTACAAGTGTTTGGATTAAAACCAGTGACCTTAAAATTTTGTTTCTAAGCAAAGTCTTTGCACAAGAGAAAATGGAGAAACTCATGTCAATAAGGAGAGACTTGGAATCCGTACCAGATTCCTACATATTGCCACCAGATAGTAGACCCGGGGAGACCGAAGTTCCTCTATGTAAGACCATTCCTGTGATTGATTGTAAAGGAGAATTTGGACGCGACCCCACGAAACTGATTCAGCAAATCATAGAAGCTAGTACAGAATTTGGACTTTTTCAGGTTTGAGATTCTGACCTTATTTATTTATTTGTTTTTTTTATTAATTTTTAATTTTTCCTCCGTAGTCCTTGATTGATTATAAACTTAAATCTGATAAACTACGTATTGAAAGTAGTTGATTAATCATGGGGTTGAAGAGAAGCTATTGCAAGATGCATTAAAAGTGGCAAAGGAGTTTTTTGGGCTGCCTGATGAGGACAAAGCAATTCTCTTCTCAGATGACCCCAAGAAAAGTTGTAGGCTATACACAAGCATTGACTATATGAAAGAGGAGGTACATTACTGGAGGGATAGTTTGAGACACCCTTGTCATCCTCTAGAGGAACACAGGCAATTTTGGCCTGAAAAGCCCGCACAATATCGGTATCCGATTTCTGATTTTTTTTTTGTTTTGTTTTTTGTTTTCTATCAATATCATGATTGTTTGCACTACTTTTCAAATAATATTAAAACGTGATATCCTTCATTTCTTTTAGAGATGTGATGGGAAGTTACTCAGCTGAGGTGAGGAAGCTGAGTTTGTATCTTTTGGATATGATTTGTGATGGATTAGGACTTGAACCAGGATACTTTAGAAACTCAACTCAACTCACTGAGGTCCAGCTTATGGCTGCTAACCATTATCCGCCGTGCCCGGATCCTAGCTTAACCTTGGGATTGCCTAAACATGGTGATTTTAATCTAATAACCATTCTTCTTCAAGAAATGGATGGTCTTCAAGTACTAAAAGATGGTCAATGGCTTGCAGTTGAGCCTCTCCCTAATGCATTTGTGGTCAACATAGGCCACACTTTGCAGGTGCATCTCTATGCTATTTACGTTTTCATTGTTACACTTATATGACTCACTTTACTAAAGCACGTAGTCCTTGCTTAGGACTAACTTTGAGGTTTTATGTATCATTGTAAGAAGCTTGAGTCGGGTTGTTCTTTTACAACGAAATTTATAAAAGTTTGAAGTCGAGTTATAACTTTATTTAAATTCACGTTCTTTTGTAAAATTTGAGTTTGAACTCGAGTTTAAGTTTCCCCTTCAACTCGAGTTCATAAACTCAAACTTAAGTTAATGAACAATATTTTTTCTATTCTTAAAAATGCTATAATTTTTTTGTTTTAATTTTGATTGAGATGATTTTTTTTTATGCATTCACAACGAAAAGACAAATAAAATCTCATCCATATACCCTATTAAAATTTTTCATCACCATTTAGTTTTTATTAAAATACTATCTAAATACAAATTTAAGTTTTGACCCACCCAAACACAAACTCAAATAGATTCTCAATTCAAATCATAATTTAAATGTGCACATCCAAACATAAACTGAAGTTACAACTTCAACATTCAGTTTACAACTTCAACACAAGTTATAACTCAAACTCAACTTAAGATCATCAATCAAGTCACTCTAACTCAAAAATACAAAAGAACAACCCCTAAATCTTCTTTCAACATTTGCTTTGAAACCTAAAGAACTATGTATTAATTGTCTCCTTGGTCACTTCGTCATTTGTACTGTAGATTATCAGCAATGGGAAGCTAAAAAGTGCTGAACACAGAGTTGTGACAAACCGAAAGCTTGCTCGGACAACGGTAACAAGCTTCATTGCTCCTTCAAATAGCTGCCAAATTGAACCTGCAAAAGAGCTTGTCAAGAAGTTTATTCCTCCACTCTATAGAGCATTCACATACAAAGATTTTCTTGCCACTTATGTAACAGATACTTATCAGAGAAAACCACCACTTGAGCGCTATAAGTTCCAAATTTAGTGATTATATAAGATTCTTTAGTCAAACTTGATCCACCTATGTAAACTGTGAGCAAAGGTGAATCTGAAGCAAATATTGATGGCTTTTATGTATCTGCTTTTACAATGGGAAGGTTGGTAGGCTCTTCAAGAGTCTTTTCATGAGTGTGAACTCTTTTCATTGTTAGTGCTTCACGTTCATAATGGGATTTTCTGTTTCTTTGGTGATTTAACTGCTTAATTACTCCCTACAGTTTAAGAGAAAGATGGTCCTTTTTCTTTCGGTAATCTAAGAGCAATTTTTCAGCTTCTTAGAATATAAAAGAAAAAAAGAAAAAAGAGGAGTAAGAAAGGAATCATGTATAGATTGATTACTTTCTCTGGCTCTTGAGGCTTGTGCCATTGGTAAAGAAGAACTGTTTTGGATAAACCAGAGCCTCAATTCTTTGCAAATGTACAAGAAAAACAAAAATAGTTACATTTCCTTCTTAGAAGGATTGTAAAAGTAGAATATGCTAAAGCTGTGATATAGACCTTTAATTCTTGCTTGATTACCTCCTTTTTTTTTTCGCTGAAATCATCAGAGAGAGAGAGAGAGAGAGAAAATATCAAAATTAATTTTGCATTGGATTATAGTGGTTTATCAACTTTTAGTAAGCTAATGAATGACAAATGCCACTAAGCCCACCTTATCTTGGAAGTGCACAAATTGGATTAAATCACACAAATCTTACTTGTGGTTAGAAATATTTCTACCTCCCTTAGTGGGTTTAGGAATCACTTTTTAGTATAAAGTTTATTCCTAAACTACATTAATCAGCTTGACTTTTTACTGAATAACAGTATCTTTTAAGATTACATTACATGATGCCGATATGGTCAATGCCTGCGTCCTTTGTATTAATCTAATCACTAGTTGAAATATTAATTTCATTATATTCCCCAAAAGTTAAAAAAAAAAGTAACTTTTCTAAAGTTTACGTATTTCTTGGGGTTTGAACTGCTGTCAAAGCATAGTAATTGCTTTTCATGTTTGAGGATTTTCAATGCTTAATGATCAAACAACAGAACATTTTTGATTTGAAGTTATTTGTCTCTAAACATTTTGCTTTAAATGAAATTGGTAATCTTACTATTGCAATTTGTAGTTGACTACTTTACTAGTACTTGAATAAGCTGTAAATGGTACCAACTTTTTGAAGCTGAAATAATCTCTAGATATCATTAATATCTCTCGTAGTAGAAGAGAAAAAAAAAAATGCCAACATTTTCATGATTACAAAAGTAAATTATGGCTCTCTACATCTTGATAAATATATTCAAATGTAAAGTAAATTATGATTCTCATGGAAAATACTTAAGAATTCCAATACATAAAGAGATAACATGCATGATGCCATTTCAAAGTATAGAAGCTGGTTTTTTATTTTGCAGGCCATATCGGTGCTCTTCTTATTTTATTTTTCCTAATTGATTTTTCCTTATATCTGTTGATTACTACGTGACTTGGTTTGTAAAGTTTAGTTCAATCAATGTAATCATGAATTTTTGCATCAAGTTATATTAAAAGTTGGTTAATCCCCACAATTTAAATTCATAACCATCATTGCATTGGATTCTCTACATGGCTTGATTTGTTTGGGCCACAGTGAGTCCACACTGAGAGAGTTTGGTATATTGAAAGAAGAAGCCCTATTGTGGGAAAGCATTTTATGGTTTCTCATGCTTTTAATTTTTTTTTTTTTTTTTTTTGGTGGTGTACTAGAAAGAAGATTGCATTTTTTTTTTCCTAATAAAAAAGAGATTAATGGTGTCCTAACATTCTGATTCAACAATTATTTGACAATCTATTAGGACTACAGATGAAATGAAAAGAAACCTGACACATGTTTTGAAATTGATTCTTAAATAAAAGTGGACCGAGTCTTGATAGGTCATTTTTTGTCGTTATATCATCACCACCAGTGGTGATTATAATTTTTTTCCCCTTAATTTATAGAAAAAAAATCATTTAAAAGGTGTAATTTTTCGTAACTAGGATATCTTTCTTATTCAAGTAATGGCCACTGCTGTCACACACAAATATACTTAACATTGGATTTCAAATGGGCTTGCCATATTCACGCCTATCAATATTGACTGAGAAATAGAAAGAGAGAGATATCAAAGCATTACTCATGACAATGAAGACTAAAGAGTCACCTCTCTAGATCACATGTTAGTAAAAAGCTAAGCTACAAAATCTGCATAAGATGATTTTGGTTCCCAACTGATTTAGGGAGAGAAAGAGTAAAGAGGAGAACAAAATTCATTTTAAAGAAAAAGAGGCCACTTTTGGAGCTTGAATGAGATTTGAAAACTTAGAAAAATTGTCACACCCACATCTTTATTATAAACTTTGCTACATTACATAAGACTTACCTCATATGGGATTCAGACCAATATGATGTTGTGGGATTATGTAAATAATAAATTGAATATTTCCCATTTTATTACATGTAGAGAAATCATTCTCCTTTGTCTCTTTGTATTCATGACCATTCTCTCATTATTTTTTTTTTCTTTTTTTTTTTTTTTTTTTTTTTTTTTTTTTTTTTTGTGGGGGTTTACCAGTGGGGGAAAATGACTTATCATTTACCATCAATACCTCAGCTAATTCATGCACAAGCTAGTTGACTTTGTTCAACCAATGGGAAGAAGCTAACTTCAAAGACATAAATTCCTCAAGAAAAATAATTGATTCATCACAAAAATTAAGAGCCGTCTGCAGCACTAGAGGAGAAAGATAATGATCAAATTATTGCATTTTTCGGCAATTTGGAGTGGTCTGTATATAATTCGGTATTTTGACTTGTAAAATCTTTTAGATGACAACTACAAGACCAAATGGACAGCAGGCTTTTTATCTTGTTGTAAGTTTCCAACCGAGTTGTGATTATTATCGTGATTCGATAATTACGGAAACTTTACTATTTTCTTTTATTTTTATTTTTTATGCTTCAACATATGAATAAACAAACTGCGAATACAAGGCACTCATGATGATCAGTGCATAGCTATGATATTGCTATTTGTTGGTTTTAAAAAAAAAAAAAAAAAAAAAAAAAAAAAAACTATGATAGGTTATCTTTATGTTCTCATCGATGCATTATTTAATCGGAATTCTTATTTTTTTTTTAAATATGATTTTTGATATCCGATAGTATATGTTTGGGAATATTAAATTTGATTAAAATTACGTCAAAATAAAACAAAAGATAATGTAAAATTAACATGATAAAAATATGATATAAATATACCTGCAGTAAAATTTTAAAGGAAAAGCAATAAAAAAAGAAACAGCCCTTAAATTACTTCCGACAAATTGAATCTTTTTGGACTAAAGCAACATGGGTAGGTGATTGTTTTTGATAATTGACCGAGTGATCATTTTCTTTTCTTCCTCCTTTTTTAACAACCTTTCGTTTTTTTGTGTGTTTTGTTTGTTTCTTCTTCATGAGTGGTAATTTGGTATTGATGCCCTATTAATTATCGCAAATTGTATTATAAAAAAATCTCCACAAAAAACGAAGAAAAATGATTAGAAATCAATGACAATAATAACATAAGATCGCACTGTTATAAAACAAATTATGGGATTCGATAAATGATGTCTAGTAGGTGCAACGCAAGAAAGGCTAGTTAAATGAATGTGTTGTAGGAACATTGGAACCATTTGAGTGACTCATCCTCTACCAAAATGAGAGAAAAGTATGGAGCCAATCTTAATAATTTTGAGGCATAATAATCTTTGATCAAATGGCACCATCGGATGAACATCTAGTGGCTAGAAACTATTCTTTCCTTTTCCTTTCTAAAACACAGAGAACAAGAAAACAACAATTGGAAATTGCAAGGGTGGGTGGCAAAGTATGAAAGGGAACATAGGAACAATGAGAGGTGAAAGGTGTCACAACTTTTGGGCAATAAAATCATTGTTAAAAGAAAGGACCATTTTAAGGGGGAGAGAGAGAGAGAGAGAGAGAGAGAGAGAGGAGAGAAGGGTAAGTATAATTTTTGAGGTTTTGAAAAGGGAGAGAGGATTCTTTCTAATTTCTATCCTTGAAAAATGAGGGCAAGATAAGAAGCAATTTCCACTCTTGGGCATCATGTTGTTGGCCATCAAAGGACACCACCTAGAAAGTGTACTCATAGCTCAAATTTTGATTTGCCATAAATATTTGCCCAAAAATCAAACCCACCCAAATACAATACAATTCAAGTCATTCTAATCCAAAAACAAAAGAGTCTTAATAAAACTCTTTTTCTTTCTTATTCTGTGCGCCTCTTTTTATGCCCTTCATCTTTCACACACACTAATACACTAACACCACTACTACCACACTCAAAGAAAAGACTCCTAAAAGTGTCTGGTTCTAAAGTGCGCACGATGCGCGGGATAACAAAGGATGGTTTTTCTAGGGGTGGAGGGAGACCAAGATAAAGAGGTGCGTACTGTAGCACCGGCGCAAGATAAAATTTCCTTCAAAATAAAAAAGCTAAAGTGAACAGAGCGCCAAGGTAACTCACATATATATAAAATGTACCTCCGATTTCTCTCGTTTTTCAGTTCACAGTTCACACCAAAAACTCTCTCTCTCCTCTCTCTCGCAAAAAAGTCTTTGGCCATTGGAGCTTCTCTCTCCTACTATCCACTTTATCTCTCCACTTTCTCTCATACTTTTTCTATTCTCTCTCTCTAGAAAACTGGTGAAAAGCTGCATTATTCTCTAATGGCAGTGAATGCTCAAACTTGAATTTCGTTTAATTTTCTATTCTTCCTCTGAACAAGCTCCGATAAACCCTTAGATCGCCGCTCTTCTCTGTTCTCTTACTTCAAATCTGAATCTTTCGTCGGTCAATTCTCTCTCTCTTTCTAATCACACTCCTCCATTTTCAGGAACGATTGAGCATACAATTTCTCTCCTTTTTGGTTCATCCATGTCGTCGGATATAAGCTAGATTTCATCTCAAAAGTCTCGTCGGAAGCCGTTGAAAGATTTTTCTTTTTTCCCTTTCGGATCTCCAATTGAAGTTTCCTCGCGAGTTTCATGGCTAATTGCAGAGAATGTACCGGAGCCTACTGCGCTGGAATATCGGAGTGTAAAGCTGAAACTTCTAGGTTTTGAAGGCTTGTCGAGAGAACTCCGGTTTTCTTGGGGGTGGGGGATTCGAGTTTAGTTTATCGGGTGAGGGATGGGCACGGATAGTCTGCTACTACCGACGGTGGAACCGCCAATAAAGCCGCGAGCAGGGTTACGGAGAAAGCAGGCGGGTAGAGGATCATATAGGGGAAGTTAGGGCCCGGATTTTCTCGGAAAATTGAGGTGGGGATCTTTTTCAACTCGGAGATTTTACGTTGGAAAGAAACCCGGTTTGGGTGTTGTCTAGTGCGTTTTAGAAAGCTTTTGGTGGAGATGGGTACTGACTTGCAGCAAATACTAAGAAGCCTCTGTTTCAATACAGAGTGGAAGTACGCCGTCTTTTGGAAGCTCAAGCATCGTGCTCGAATGTGAGTTTTTAGTTTTTATTTTTAAAATTTCTTTGTTTTGTTTGCTTGCTGGAGAAATGGGAAGTGAAAGGAAACAAAGTTTGTATGTATAGTACAGTGGGTTTAGTGAATTGGAAAAGTGAAAGAAGCTCGCAATTTTATTTACTCGTTCATTCCGTTCATTCCACGTTTTTAATTCCAATTTTATTAGTCTTTTTTTTTTGCTATAATTAAAAACTCTCACTTAAACTTACATATGAGCTCGATTTGAAAACTCCAATCGACTGGAGGCTTTAGTACAGAATTGGGTTTAGAATTGTGTTAATATCTTATGCTTGATGTTGTAGCAGATGCGTCTTTTCGTTTTGTCAGCTGGGTGTGATATTGGTGTATGCTGTGCAGGGTGTTGACTTGGGAAGACGCTTACTATGACAAGAGTGAGCAACATGATCCTGCAGAGAATAAGTGCTTTAGTAAGAAACTGGAAAAGTCGCATGATGGACTTTATTCACATGATCCCCTTGGATTAGCCGTAGCTAAGTTGTCGTATCATGTATATTCTCTAGGGGAAGGGTAATGTCTCTTCTGATTGCTTCACGTTCTGTATAAATAAGACGAGATTTTTTTTTTTTTTTTTTTTTTCAACAATCAGATGGGCTCTAGACTTTACTTTGTGCTGTTTCCAAAGCAACTTCCGTATTATCATCAACAGTTGCACAAAATCAAAACTTTTTTTTAGCCAAAAAAGTGTGTAATCTTGCAGAATGAATTTTATTCCTTTATTTTACACTTGCAGGATCGTTGGACAAGTGGCAGTGAGTGGAAAGCATCAGTGGATCTTTGCTGATAAGCATAAACTAAGTACCTATTCGTCATTTGAGGTAAATGATTATTTTATTTGTTTACATGTTCTCATTCTTGACTTATAAAGTGAAGAATCCATAAATACCTACACAAGCTGAGGATTAATGAAGATTCTTTTGGGTGATTAGCACTACTCTGACGGGTGGCAAAATCAATTTTCTGCTGGGATCAAGGTATGCATCGTTCCTTTCTAGTACACACACGCACATGCAGATCTATGATATGTATGCTTAACTATGCATGCACATTTATGATATGCATGTTTAATTATGTATTTGTTTATACAAATGAAAATAGCTAAGAGCTTGGGACATTTGCCTTAAAAATGAGATTTAGAATTAGAAGTTTGTCATTTTACGATGCACGTAATAACCGTGGTTTTTAGTTGAATTAGCGAGTCATATTTGGTAATTATATGTTTAAAGACGAAATCATGAATACAATGGAAGCAATGATATTATATCATATGTTCAAAAGTTGTCATTTCATTCACCAATGAAGATAGTTAAGTTAAAACCACAACCTCGGTATAAAGGATGGTCATATGCTTAAACATGGCGGTACATCACTGCAAATGGTAACATACTACTGGCTTGTCCGCGAGCTGCATCTAATTCAGGAGTTTTGGAATATTCCGAACTATGAAGTTGACTATATGTGCTCGTTATGCATATGGATGAAGTCTTAGGTATAGGCCACTCTGCTGAAAGCTATTCAAATTTGAACTATTTAGGCCCCGTTTTGTTGATTCGAGTTGTCAACTTGAGTTAAAAAGTTAAAAAGTGAATTTATGTGAGAGAAAACACTGAATTTATGTGAGAGAAAACACTATAGCAAAAAAAAAAGAAGGG
>NW_010367845.1:56153-136451 GCF_000414095.1 Morus notabilis | reverse complement strand
GAGGGGGGAGTTGGAATTTTTGTGAGAGAAAACACTGGAGCAAAAACTTGAGTTGTGATTCGAACCAACAAAATGACCGGGGCCTTAACTTTTGAATCAAATTATTTTATTATTATTTTATGTTTGAAGAAGCAATTTAATTCTAGGTGCAGTAAGTTTGACGCCTTATTGTTTGTATCAGTTCTGGATAACTGCATTATCAACTTGTCATTACAATTTTTTTTTCCTTCATCATTGTTTCCTCTAAATTTTCTTGACATAAAGGGGTTTTCTTGTCATCTCTTCCAGACTATTGCTGTTGTAGCTGTTGTTCCACATGGAGTTGTTCAGCTTGGTTCTTTTAATGAAGTAAGTTTTTACTTCTCATACATAGTTTCAAGTCGTGTATGATTATTAATTGTATATCTCCATTTTGGTTTACGATATGTTTAATATTTTGGGTCATAATCTGTAACTTTGATTGTGTATTAATTTTTGTTGTTCCTTTCTCCATGAGGAGCAGGTCCTTGAAGATATGGAGCTGGTTAATCATATTAGAGATGTCTTTATGTCTCTTCAAGATTCTTTAGTGGGACACGTTCCTGTTCCAATACAATCTAGTGTGAATAGTTCAGTAAATTTGGTAATTCTCTCTCTCTCTCTCTCTCTCTCTCTCTCTCTCTCTCTCTCTCTCTCTCTCTCTCTCTCTCTCTCTCTCTCTCTCTGTGGTGTGCCCTTCTATCCCGAATGATTTGCATACCTGCTTGCTAGGCACAAATTGAAGTATGTTTGTTATTTCTATTTTTTCTTTATGATAAAACAGAAGTACATGAAGCATTATATTGATGCAAAGTATCTTCTTTTCAGCAAGACATACCTTCAAAAAGTTTCACTTCAGAGACTGTTCCTGATTGCTTGCACAATTTAGACAAAACCTTAAACGGAGAAGGGCCAGATATTTGGTTTTCCATTTTTCCATATGTAGGGAAAGACGGTGATAGTCCTTACGTTTTATCACTGCCTAATAATTATCAAGAAAAGGCAGTTGATGTTGTCAATAAGCATGGAGGACTTGAGTTTTCCACAAATGGGACTGATGAAAGTGCCAAGTTACTTCAATCGAGAACAAACATCCTTGAGCATGAAAATCACAAAGTGATAGGAATGAACCTGCGTGATAACTGGAAGTGTGCAGGAGAGATCGACAGTTGCAAAGATGCTGCAGTGGGTCCAGTCAACAATGGTAATCCATTCCTGTGCGGTTCTGTTATGGGTGATGTTAATTTACCTAGCATTGTACTTCCAGCTGAAAAGGTTGAAGTTGATTCTGCGCACTTCTCTTCAGGCCTTGTTGGCTCTGCTGTTTGTGACAGAGTTAGGTTGGACAGTGTAGACTATTACCAAAATGGAGTGTTGCACGTAAGTGGACCCTCTAATACTAAGTTTCAGAAAGATCCGGATAATCTGGAGTTTCAAACTGAGTTAAGCCACATTGACACATCTAGCACATCTTTGAAGTTCCCTGCTGGCTATGAGCTCCATGAAGCACTTGGACCAGCTTTTCTGAAAAATAGCAAGTATTTTGATTGGGAGGCAACGGAAACTGAAGGAACAGCTCTAGAGATGCCTGAGCAAATGAGCAGTAGGCAGTTGGCTGCTGACTCCCATCCCGAACATCTTCTAGAAGCAGTAATTGCTAATGTTTGCCAAAGTCATAGTGATGTTAAGAGTGAAAAATCGTTTTGTAAATCAGTGCAGTCTCTGTTGTCAACTGAAAAATATCCTAAGCCTTCAAGCCATACAACTTTAATTACTGATTCATCAAATCATTCAATTGGTCAACCCTCGGTTAAAGGAGAGGACAAACAGCATTGCTTGAGCTCATCAGGTATTTGTGGCGTGATGTCCCCGAAAGGGTTTTCATCAACTTGTCCAAGTGCTAGTAGTGAGCAGCTTGAGAGGTCTTCGGTACACAACAAGAACAATAAAAAGAGGGCCAGACCTGGTGAAAATTGCAGACCTAGGCCAAGGGACAGACAACTGATACAAGATCGTATTAAGGAACTAAGGGAGCTAATACCTAATGGAGCAAAGGTGAATTCATATCATCCTTATTTTTTGACAAGTTCTAGACTTTTACAAGTTGCAGTACAGTTCATATTCATGCAATAGTTTTGCATTGACGTGTGTTAAAATTTCATGATACTTGTTCAGTGCAGTATTGATTCGCTATTGGAGCGCACGATCAAGCACATGCTATATCTGCAAAGTATAGCTAAGCATGCTGACAAGCTAAACAAATATGCTGATACAAAGGTATATAGCAAGGCATATTATAGGCTTACCAAAGTTTAGAAGCAGCTTAATCAATTTCCATTGGAGCTGAATATGCTCATTTTAATATACCTTTTTTCTAAGTTAATATAGTTTACATCTAGCTGTTTTTGGCCTTAGGCTTCCACGCAGACTTGATTTTATCACTATGGGCAGAAAGTCATTTTTATATCTTGGGGGATTAAGTATGATCCTGTCCTTTTCTTTTGATTCTGCTGCGAAATTTGTCAGTTTTCAATATGATGTCTAGTACTGCATCTTTACTCTTGGCAACGTTTGTTGCTTAGTATGAAATTGCTCTATGTTTATTATTGTTGATTTTGATTCTATTTAATTTATACTGCTGAATATGTAGTTGTGTCACAAGGAAACAAGCATGCTAGAATCCTCAACCTATGAACGGGGTTCAAGTTGGGCAGTGGAGGTGGGAGGCAATCTGAAAGTTTGTTCAATCGTAGTGGAGAATCTGAACAAGAGTGGGCAGATGGTTGTAGAGGTATGTATGAATCTTATATGTATATCGTGGATATTCCTTTTAAATATCTGATGATATCTTACAATAAAGTTGAATTGCAAGGTTAAACATATGAATGCCTGATAGAGAATGTGCAGAACAGTGAGCTTGGCTATTAATAACAGACTTCTCTCCTTATTTGATGATATTCCTTTTAAATCTCTGATGATATCATACTCAGTATTGCAAGTATTTTGGCTGATTTGTGCAGATGATGTGTGAGGAATGCAGCCATTTTCTTGAGATAGCCGAAGCTATCAAAAGCTTGGGTCTTACAATCTTAAAAGGAGTAACAGAAGCCCATGGTGAGAAGACATGGATATGTTTTGTGGTTGAGGTAGGATCTCAAGGTTCTGAATCTTTTGTTATGAGATTTGTTATCTTTTCAAATTTAAATATTTTTTCCAAGTATTAATTTCAAAAAGGCCAGTTTCATGTTAAAGCAGATTTCAGTTGTACAAAATATCATGGGGGTTTATTCAAAAAAAAAAGAAAAAGAAAAAAGAAAAAAGAAAGTCATGGTGGATAACTTGAAAGGGCCTGATTACTCATTGTAATTACTTCTTAAATGGATGGCATGTATAATCATGTCTAAGAACCACAAAAGCCTTTGAATTTCTTCATGCTTCACATCTTGATGCAGCAGGAGACAAAGCTAAATTAATAAGCTAGAACAAACGACAATGAAAATATAAAAACAATTACTTATGCCTAAATCTCCCCACATCAGGCCCTGAACCTAGAAAGTATCTAGTTTGTCATTTAGGTACTAACCATGAACTAAACCTGAATTCTGAATATCTGCAGGGACAGAGCAACAGAAGCTTGCACAGAATGGATATCCTGTGGTCCCTTGTTCAAATATTGCAGCCTAAAAATGCCATCTAACGGCAACAGTTGGTTTTCCTCCCGGAGATTGTCATGCGGCCTTTTCTTTTCCGCCTCTATTTGTGTGCTGTGTAAAATCATTGTGGATTTGTTTACATTTTTCTTTAGTTTGAAGATGCCTTTTATCTATTTCTTCTGCCTCTTGCTTTCTCCTTGAAATGTGACAATCGTTTGTGTGCGAGTTTGAAATTGCAGTGTCAAAGTTGTAACGAATATCTCATTATGTTCGTGCTGCCAGCCCCCGAAGGTTTTTGACGCTTTGTTATGTAGATTAAAGTTCTGGTGTGGCTGGCTTTATGTAGTGTTGGGTTTTGTTAGATATGAATGAGAGAATTACTAGACATTTTCAAAGAAAAACTTGCAGCCTCTGATAAAGTCGAAAAGAATACGAGTAGGACTCCCCCACCTTGTTCATGAGATTTGTCAGATTATTGCTTCTAAGTGAGAAAATCACCGTAAATGTAATTCAACTGAGATTTTCGTTCTTGGTAAAAGTAATTCAACCGAGTTACTATACACCAGATGGTCATTGCCGCGGCCCCATGAGAGCTCTGCCACGTGAGCTATAGGGGCAAGCCATCTCACCAACAGACGCATCTAGTGTACCATGTTTGACCGGTATTTCTCGGTTTTCCTCTGTCGTGGGCTCCTCTGGAGAATGACTCTAGTTCTCCACCAGTTTTGTGCAGGGGGGGCCAGTGGCCTAGCCCTTCAATTCGGTGACACTGAAGTATGTCCTGCACTTACCACTGGAATCGTCCCATCCAGCCATCCTGTGCGTTCATGCATGTCCCATTGCTCCTCAGCCCATAAATTGGGAAGTGACAACATCTGTAAATTAAACAGTTAAGATCGATCAGAGAGTCAACAATTGACGTTGACATAGGCTCGACTTAAAAGGCTTATTTGTACGGATGTCCTTTTAAGTTTGTGCGTTTGACAATTTAGAGCTTGTTCATTATACCCAACTTAAAAAAAAATTTGAATTTAAATTATAATTTTATTCAAGTTCATGTTTTTTTTATAAAATTTGAGTTTGAACTTGAGTTTTAACTTAAGTTTGGAATTAAAATCATAAGTTAAGTTTCTCCTTCAACTCAAATTTGTAAACTCAAACTCAAGTTAATAAATAATATTTTTTTATTTTTAAAAAGATTATAACTTTTTCGTTTTAATTCCGATTAAGATGATTTTTTTATACGTTCACAACGAAAAGACAAATAAAACTCTACAAATATACCTTATTAAAATTTTTCATTATTATTGAGTTTTTATTAAAATACTATCTAAATACAAATTTAAGTTTTGACCCACCCAAATAAAAACTCAAAAAGATTCTTATCTTAAACCATAACTCAAATGTACACAACTAAACATAAACTCAAGTTACAATTTCAACTCAAATCATGAGTTAAATTCAACTCAAAATTTACACTCAAATCACTATAACTTAGAAATGCAACTGAATAAGCTTATAAAGTTTCTAAACTTTGAATCTTGGCATTGACCCCATAACATGTCCAATTGCTAACACCGTTAGAAAAATAGACAGAATTCTCACGCGTCTATCACGTGCACAATTAATCAGGACTAAATTGTATTTTACTGATATATTTTAAACGAAAAAAAAAGTGAAATCAACAACTCACACGCAAATCTCTCTCTCTCTCTCTGATCTTCCGCTCTCTTCTTAGATTACAGAAGAATAAAAAAAAACGGAATAATTCAATGATTGAAGAAAAAAACCAAACACATCATATAATTAATCTCATCGTCACCATTTTTATAACCAGCATGAGAGCATAATCGGTAATATACATCATCACCACTGCCACCATAACCTCATATTTATCAAGAATCATTTAATTTGCTTCGCTAATTTAAGTTTTTAATTTAAATTAAAATGTAATTTTAAGTGAAATTTTTTTTACTGTAGTAAAAAAATTAAATACGACTATTAATTCGAATTCTAAACTTAAATAAATGAGATGAACGAGACCTAAGGGTGTGTTTAGTTGGGAGGAATGGAAAGAAATGAAAGGAATCAAGGCTCATTCTCATGTTTGGTTAGTTTTAAGAAAAAGAATGATCATTCAAAATGGAATGACTTTTCCATCAAATTGGTGAATCATCATTCCTTCCTCATATGAGATGAATGCCCATTATAAGTTCTTTTAATTTTCTTTTCCATCATTACCCTTAAATATTATAATTATTATATTAATATTTATAATATAATTAATATTATATTAGAATAATTTATATAATGTAATTATATCTTATAACATATAATATAATATATTATATTATATTCTAATGATAAATATAATTATAATAATTATTATTAATTACAACATCACAACTATATATTATATTATATTCTAATGATAAATATAATTATAATAATTATTATTAATTACAACATCACAACTATATATTATATTATATTCTAATGATAAATATAATTATAATAATTATTATTAATTACAACATCACAACTATATATTATATTATATTCTAATGATAAATATAATTATAATAATTATTATTAATTACAACATCACAACTATATATTATATTATATTCTAATGATAAATATAATTATAATAATTATTATTAATTACAACATCACAACTATATATTATATTATATTCTAATGATAAATATAATTATAATAATTATTATTAATTACAACATCACAACTATATATTATATTATATTCTAATGATAAATATAATTATAATAATTATTATTAATTACAACATCACAACTATATATTATATTATATTCTAATGATATTCACAAATTTTTATTATAACTATCATATTATTAATGAAAACATCACATCTATATCATATAATATAATATAATTGTGATATTGTAATTAATAATTATAATAATAAATAATTATAATTATATATATTATACCCTTATAATTTTACATATACAATATTAGTTATTAAATGATTATATTAATATATATATGGTATTAATTATATTAACATGAGGAATAATTTTGTTAACATGAAAATATTTATATCCTATTCTATTATATTTGTAAAAATAAAACTAAATAAATAAATTATCTTTTATTTTCATTTTATTTCATTACCATTCTTATTACCATTCATATTACCATTCCTCTATTACAGCCAAACGCACCCTAAATGTCACTAAAACAAGAGACGAGAAACAACAAAGACCCTTTCTTTTTCTCCAGAGGCTTCCCCAAACAATAGAAATAAAAAAAAAAACACAATGAAATCATATATAGATTTCCATCAATACGGTAACATTTGGACGAAACCGTCGATCAATCGGCGACCAAGAACGAAACTTTCACTTCTTATGGCTGCCGCGAACGCCAGGCGAGACTTCGAGGGGTCGGCGACATGGGTGGGATGGAGATTGAAGAGCTTGGCCTCCTCGAAAGAGACATTGGGGTTTTTCTAGTGGAGGAATCGGACGGGGGGTGGTGAAGAGGAAAGCGAGGAAAAACCCAGATAAGAATTAAAAATCCTAATTGAAGCTTGATGGAGATTGAGTAATCGTGAAATTCTAATGCTGAATAAGAAAAAGAAGAGGTGAGGAGCTCTACTTGGGTCGAAGGAGAAGAGAAGAGAGAGAAGAGGATGGGAGAGAGGGACTGGAGAGAGATCGATGGGGTTTTCGCGTGAGTTGTTAATTTTAACTTTTTTTTTTAATGTTTTAGTTTTTTTTTTTGTTTAAAATATATCATTAAACTTCAATTTAGTCTTGATTAGATATGCACGTGATAGACACGTGAGAAATCCTTCCATTTTTCTAACAGCGTTATCAATCGGACCTGTCGTGCAACATATTTTAAATTTAAGGAGTTAGGTGCGTTTAGAATAAGGATTCGAGTCATGATTTGAATTATAATTTGTGACTCGTTATAATATTTTTTTAAAAAAATACACGTAAATCGAAAATAATTTTAAATCATGATTCTGAATTTATAACAAAACGTTGGTGGATTCGTGTCATGATTCGAATAATTATTCGTGAATCGCTACAATATTTTTTCTCATAAAAAATATACGTAAATAAAAAATGGTTTTAAATCATGATTCTGAATTCATGAACTAAATGTTCACAAAATTCAAAGTAGTATAAATTTAAGAGGATGCCCGTATAAAAAAAAAAAACCCGATTTAAAACATCAATGGTCGACGTTACCATACTCGTGTCCGATTACATGATCATGAACACCACTTAAAAAATCCTGTGTGTATCACATTCTAATAATGCCGCGAGTGGCCATCGTTTGTCTGTTTCTTTCAAAGATCGCCGTTGTTGACGACTTAGAAGCCACGGTTGATTTCTTCTGGATGGAAGAAGAATATGCCACCAATCGTCCAAGTGATTTGTGATTTTGGAGGTAGTCATTGAAATAAGAAGGATGACTCCAGATACAGGTCCTTTCATTTTCATTGACATACTTTGAATTTACTACACCTGCCCAGATACATTTTTATTCCGGTAGAATTTTGGTTCTTCAGATATTTCTGTTTTGTTCACTTCACGGATTCGAGTTGAGATGTGATATAGAGTTTTTAATTATAAAAAAAAAATTAAATGTGATTTTTTAAGAATTTTTAACTGTAAAAATTTAAAACTGAAAATTTAAGTCGGTGAAATAAATAAGATCTTTAATTTAAAACTCGTTTAATTTCCAAGTTTCAAAAGAAATCCTCCCGACCATTCAAAAGCTTAGATGTAACCACTCACTACCGATGTCTTTTTTTTTTTTTTTTTTCCATTGTTTGTTTTGGTACTCTTTTGGCGTATATAAGTTACTACACTCGGAAGAAAAAAAGAAGAAAAAAAAAAATATTCATAACGCTTTGAATTGACAAGTTTGGCTAACTCATACCACTTGCTGCCAAACACAGGAAAATGATTCTGCACGAATGAAGAGGTCAAAATTCCAAACCAACTGGACCATAGATATGGATACCTAAACTATAAAATAAAATGGTACATATTCGGTTAAAATTTGAAACGCATATCTAAGCACCCACCAAATTAATTAATTGGATATCTCGCATCTCATATATATTTAAGTAGAGCATAAAAGTCCCTTTTGGTCCTTTGGTGGAGGTGATAGTGGTGATGTCTTGATTTTTTTATTTTTTTTAAAATAAAAAAGGGCGTCCTAAAAACGCTTCAAAGTAGTAACTTTTTATTTTTCCCACAAGGGGAAAAGTAAAGAATATCATGATCTTTTTTTCTTCTTTTTTTTTTTTTTTTTGAAAAGAGAAAAACTGACGACAAAATATACGTGTATGGAAGATGATAAGCATGAAATCATATTTTTGGTAAATAGCAAAATGACACGAATCATGATATTTGCTGGCATTGGGACCATTCTCTTTCTGAACCTGAATATATATATATATATATATATATATGTATATACACATGAATAGATAAGAACTTTGGCTTCTTGAGGATTCAATTCGGACAAGGTTTTCATTTTTATCGCTGTGTACTTATGCAGAAAATCGACCTCTAAGACGTACTCTGGTTAAACTCTCAACGGGGACCAGGTTATAACGCAAATGTTCCTTGTTCAAACTGAAGCAGCTGGTTTGGTGAATTATTTGGTCCGACTTTCGACATTTTTTTGGTATAATTAGAGAGAGAGGAAAAAAGGAGGAAAAAAAAAAACAAGACTTAAAGGTACGGCGTACAAAATAATCTGCTTGAAACTTGGCCGCCCTCTTACACATTACACATTGCGTGCATGGTTTTTTTGTCAGTTTTGTAAACTCCCTAATTAACATCTTATGAGACGAAAATACCGCCAATGGGATACTCGATAGCCTGTAGCACTAATCAGAGATCCTGTCGAGCTAAGAACTTATGCGTCATCAAACTCATTGTGGTATGAGTGAAACCGAGCTCATCTTTTAATTAAAATTAGGTCATATCTTTTCCATTTTATATGTTAAATATGAGACCGAGATATGAGAACACAGATGATTTTTTTTTTTTTACAAATTAAAAAAAAAAAAGAAGAAAAGCCATCTAAGAAGAAAAAGCAAATTATTCATTAGAGTATATAGGTTAAGTATAACCTCACTAGTACAAATCAGTTCACTCATTTAATTTGTACTAGTAGTGATAACCATAATATCATTGCATAACATAGCATATATATAAATTCAGTTGTTAATACTGCAGCTTAAAATGAGGAAGGGCGGAGTGGCCATCAAGACCCTTGGACCTGTAATAAGAAAGATATTCGTAAATATTAGTTTCTCTATACTTGGGCGGTTCTTCCTCGGACAGAAATTCTTGAATTGGACCGTAGGGTTTATATCTGTGGGTGGCGCTCGGATACAGGAAACATGCAGATGATATTCTTGGACCATTGCTTCCGGACAGCACTCTATGCTCCACACTTTTGAACTTGTCGTTTGTAATAAGCTGCAGCAAATGATCATATACAAAAAGGTATTATATAAACTTGTAATTATAAGTTTGAAAATAGAAGAATGAATGAAAAATATTGTTATCCATAACATTAGTTTTCAAAACTAATCTCAGATTCACATGTCAATTCTTGTGGTAAGCGGAGACCGAGAATATAGCGGTATGGTGATATTTAGTATTAATTTTTTGAGTATTAATGTGTGTATACCTGCATGAGGTCGCCGATGTTGGCGACTAGAACTGAGTGCAATGGAGGTACGTCAACCCATTGATTCTGGTGGAAGACTTGGAGGCCGCCGATATGGTCCTGGAGGAGTATGGTTAAGGCGGACGGGTCGGAATGCTTGGTTGTGCCTTGAGTCAGGTCCGGTTCGGGACAAACCGGGTAGTAGTGACAAACCAGAGTTTCGCTTTTCATGCATTCTAACTTGGCCAAGTAGTCTTTGCTAAGCCCCAGCGCCTCCGACAACAACTCCGACAGCGTTTCCCGCAGCTCTACCATGTGTTTCATGTATTCTTGTACCGCTTGTCTGTCCATCAAATAAGGCGTTGTCGCGTGAAAAGAGATGATTGATTAAAAAAAAAAAAAAGAATTAGCAACGTTGTTAACATTAAAATATTCAAAGAGCACCTGCAGGCTGAAGGGAATGCGTCGGGTTCTAGAGGACCATCCTGGAAATCGAACGCGATGGAGTCCCTCCAGTTTGCGGTTTTCGACACCAGCAAGTCTCCATTGCAGTAGTACCTCACTCTTCGCTGACGATCCCGCGAGTACCATTCCATCTTCATCTCCTTAGGCTGCTCATGGAATTGCCGAACGCCTTCCAACATGTCGTTCAAGACGGCGTCGGGCACTCCATGGTTCACCATTTGAAAGAATCCCCACGTCTCCGAGGCTTCACGGATTTCCCTAACTATCTCCGCTCTCCTCACGCAATCCTCATGGCCTCCGAGATCTATGACCGGAACTCGGAAGTTGTCATTGCCATTGTGGGGCGGTCGTGAGTCATTTGAGAGGTTCTCTGGAGGATGAATGAGGAATTTGGGAACTTTAGTCACGCCAGAGTCTACAAGCCCTTTAACACCAGCCTTTGTATCATCAAACTGCTTAACTTCTTTGGCTCTGTCATAACTTAAATCATCCTCAACATTAGGCTTTGCAGTGTCGGGAGTGATTTCCATCTTAGTTATAATAAAAATTTGTGAAAGGAATTTGGTTCTTATAATTTGAGTTGGAGGAGGTCATTTGAATAAAAAAATGAAGATGCTAATCTGAATGGAAGATCTGATGCCTCAGATTATTAAATTGGAGATGAATATTGAATACAATAAGTTAGACAAAAGTCCAAGAAAATGAAATATACCCACTTTTGGCATTTCTTACAGCTTATACTGTCATAATGTAGTAGTCTTTTATGTGTGTGTGTTGCCACTCAATAATTTCATAATGTCAGTTGAATGGAAAATGGCATTTCCTTCGGATTCTCTGGTGTATATAGATCTTCACGAACGTGAAAAAAGCAAGTCTTGGCTTGGTTTTTGGCCTTATTTACAACACTAGTTGCCGAAAACGGTTCTGCAGAGTTAAAGCTCATAAGTTTTGTGTTCTAGCCAGTTAGATAAAATCAAAGTCATAATCCAGGTGATAAGGCCAATTAGACGTGTTCAATCTAACGAGTGATACGTTTGGGGAATTATTTATTTATTTATTTATTTTTTTGGCCCATTTTAATTGCTTGCACGCGTCAATAAGTTTCAGTATGAAATTTTGTTTATAAAAAATGACTATAAACTACAGATATAAACAGGTGACGCTTTACTTTTACTATAATGATCTTATCCCGTGTGGCATGGGACCTTCTGATTCTATTTGTCCACTAGATAGGGAATTAGCTCAAATAGTATTATTAACTTAGGTCCGTTTAGTTCGTTAATTTGAGTTTTTAATTCGAGTTAAAATATGATATTATGTGAGAATTTTTTACTGTAATAAAAAAATTAGATGTGACTGTTTCTAAAAGTTTTTTACTGTAGTAAAACTCAAATTCTAAACTCAAATCGACGAAATGAACGGATCCAAGGCACGTTGATGCGCGTGTGTTTTGTTATGTTTTTTTTTTTCTTATTTATACATACATATATATACATATATACACGTATGTGTATATAATTTTGTAGGTATTCTCTTTTTGAAATGTTATGGCAATAAATAGCTTCAGTCAAGTTGAGTTGAATCCCTTCCCTGATTGAGTGCTAGTCTACATGCTACTAGTACTACTAAAACTTTTGGGACGTGACTTTTTTCTTTCTTTTTTTTTTTTTTTCATTGCCCCAAAAATATCCCTTTGTTAAGTTCATAAGCTCTCTGTTTCGCTTTTTTTTTTTTTTTTTTTTTTCTCCTCAATCATTGATGTGATGTTTCGTTGGAAAATCAGGGCAGGGGAAATAATAAATAGCTTGTTGGGCTCATAAATTTAAATAGAAATTTAATTTTGTAAAAAAAATATTATAACAAAAAAAAATTAAACAATAATTTAAATTTACGAAATAAACAGATAAAAATTCTCGAGATTGGTTGTTTGAGCATCTGTTTTATTTAACTTTATTTGTAATTAAACTGGGGCATTGCATCCATAAGAATTCTACGATAGTGTATGAAAATATATTTTAGTGGTGGGATTCTAATTTTTACCCTCGTATCTTAATTATATATATATATATATATATTATTTTGATTTTATTTCAACCAGATCGAATGTTTGAAAACTTGCAGTACTACTAATAAGGATACCCCATCCCGCCATATAAACTCTTTATATCCAATATATTTTGGTAACATTATGGAGACTTTTCTTGTCTCACTAATATTCACTACAAGATAAATCTTCATGGCCTCGTTCATTTTACCGATTTGAGTTTTTAATTTTAAGTTTTTACAGTAAAAAGCTCTCAGAAAATATCACATCTAACTTTTTCTGTTACGGTAAAAAGCTTTCAGAAAATGTCACATCTCAGCTCGAATTAAAAACTCAAATCCGCAAAGTGAACGAGAATGTGTTAGCAAAAAAAGAGAAACCTTAATTATGTGCTCAAACAAATACTCTCAGATATGGCTACTTAATAGGCGAAGAAAACCTTTAGAAGAAGAGAAAAAACATAAGATCCAAGAAAAAGAAAACCCCATGAACGTGTTAACTGTTAAAAGGTACATACACTAATAAACTGGTCAAAACAAAAAAATAAAATAAAATAAGATAAAGTAAAGGGAAAAAAAAGAAGAAGATTTCAGAATAAAAAGCAAGCAGTAACCCGTACACTGAATCCTGTTAGCTAAAACAAGGTTTCATAAAAAACAAGGAAATTAACCTAATCCTCTCCAGACAGTTTTTGTCTTGCTAACCTTCTTCTTATGTTTCCTTGGATTGGAGTTCTTCATCCCTATGAAGAATAACAATGCCCGAAAGGAAAAGTTGAGTAAATTCTTTCTCCTCGCTGTCATAGTCGTAGAAATTATATAAAATAGGAGTAGCAATCATTTGATGCAACAGCTGCAGTGTTAAAAAAGAATAAATAAATAAAAATAACAAAAAATATATTGACAAAATGCCAACCATGATGTTGGTATTATGACTCTAGTTTATGAGGGTCCGTCATTATTTGGTTAAGGCGGTTATAGAGTAATAAGACTGCAGCTTATCATGTCCTAACCGACTTACCCTATTAGTTAACCAACAATGGTTAAGCCTAACTCTAGTTAGTTAAGAGTCTAGTTATTTTGTATAAATAGGAGATTACACATAAGAACAATTAACTAAGGGCATGTTCTTTTAGAATGTGATTTGAGTGTAGTTTTTGAGTTGAATTTGAGTTATAATTTGAGTTGAAGTTGTAACCTGAGTTTGTGTTTAGCTGTGTACATTTGAGTTATGGTTTAAGATAAGAATCTTTTTTTGAGTTTGTGTTTGAGTGAGTCAAAACTTAAATTTGTATTTAGATAGTATTTTAATAAAAACTCAATGGTGATGAAAAATTTTAATAGGGTATATGGATTGGGTTTTATTCGTCTTTTCGTTGTCAACGCATAGAAAAAAAATCATCTCAATCAGGATTAAAACGAAAAAGTTATAACATTTTTAAGAATAGAAAAAATATTGTTCATTAATTTGAGTTTAAGTTTATGAACTCGAGTTGAAGGGGACACTTGAACTCGAGTTTTAGTCCCAAACTCGAGTTCAAACTTAAAAGAACATGAACTTGAATAAAGTTAGAACTCAAATTACTTTTTTTTGAGTTTTTTAGGTAGCCGAACACACCCTAAGTCTCGTAACAGTTTGTAGTCTTCTGTTATGTCTGAGATTGAATACTTGGGCGAGAGAACAAGAGAGAGATTGTGAGAGGATGTTTGATTTATGAATTCAGAATCATAATTTAGAATCATTTTCAATTTACGTGTATTTTTTATGAGAAAAAATACTGTAACGAGCCACGAACTATGATCCGAATCATAGCACGGATCCTTGCTCTAAACGCACCTGAGTTTCTGGGTTTGCTCTGGGTTTGAGGGCTTGTATTCTGTGAGAGACTCAATCTGTAATTGTTGCGAGGCTTGAGGGTGTATTGTTCTTGTTCATTGATAGTGGATTGTGCTAGGGATTTAACCCCTGAACCAAGTAAAATTCGTGTCTTCTGCGATTGATTTCCATTGTTCTTGGTTGATTCTTGTGAAATTCCCGGTCTTAGAATTCACACACGAGTTCCAAAAAAATGACAGGGACACGACAAACTTGTTCATAAGATCTTAAGAAAAATACAAACTTGAGTTGAAAACAAACCAAAAGATAGGCTCCAAGAGGTTACGAGAATCGAAAATCACATAACAGTTCATTCTGAATCGGACGGATTTTGTTTTAGCGGTTTCAAATTGATCGTCTTTCAAATATATAGATAGATGCAAATAAAAGGATTGGCAGCATCCATTTGAAAAATTAAGATGTTAAAGGCCTTGCTTTGTCTTAACAATCATCTGGAGAAGATTCTCGACCCTTCATTTCACTGTTTACAACACAAATCAACAGTGTTGCACCAAGTAGAGACCTAAAGTGACTTCATAAGTAACCAAACGACATAACATAAAAAAAAAAAAAAAAAAAAAACTGACATATATGTGAATATTGTTCCTTTTAACATTTTCTAACAATCCTACTATTCGTTAACGGTGAAAATTTGTAAATAAAAATATAATAAATTTTAAAATAGTTTGTGTGAATTTAATGATCTAAAACATTATTAAAAATAATTAAAGAATAAGAACATACGAGAATTATAGTGGTTCATTTTTAATTCAAGATTTATGCTCACTGTAGGGAGGAGAGAATTTACTATCTTTTGAGAAATTGCACACACTAATGCTCATAATGATTCTCATTTCTCGACTTACAATTCCTTATTTATATATGTTCCTTTTCGTCCCAATTGGTTTCCCTATTTAATTCATGGATATTTCTCTCATCTTTTTAGATAGTTTTCCAAAAGACGAGGATTATAATTAATGATGACGATTTCATTACTTAAATTTCGTATACTTGAATTACAAATAGCAAATGTCGCATGTCTTTTGACTTGCGTAGACTCGACTTTGAAGCGCTCCCAGAATCATCTTCACCTACAGTTATTGGTGCGGTCGACCTCATGCTGTCATTTGCATCTCCTCAGAGCGATCGACCTCCTATGTATGCCACAGCCTTTACTAACGGTCTGCTCTTAATAGAGTTTCCATCTGACGTGGTGGCTATGGTTGAGCTGTCATCGATCATTTAATGTCCTTATTTATGACACATGAATCCCATTTAATACATGATTTATGATGCAGAATTTTACCCTACAACACTACTAGTCTCAAAAATTCATTTTAGGAAAAGTAAAGTATGTTTGTACAATTTATTCACGTGCTTGTATGTGTTTAGGAGAGAGGGAAAGAGAAAATGAGATCTCACTTGAATTTCTGGCGTCCGTAAGCCAACATGAGAGTGCAAACGATGTGTAAAGACATCAAGTTTTGGTCCGAGTACCTCTGCTATTGGTCCCCCATCAACTCCATATTCATTGAATCTGTAAGGACAAATTGAGCCTCTGCTATTGGTCTGAGATCGCACTATGTATAAGGACACTTTGATATCCTTATTTATGACTCGTGAATCCCATTTAATGTTTGATTTAGAGGATGCTTGTTTCATGTATTCGTTTCTGATTCTGAATCATGATTCATGGTTTTCTATAGTGATTTTCTTTCATAAAAAACACACGTAAAACAAAAATAATTCTGAATCATAATTTTGAATACATGAACTAAACGTCCACTTAGAGTTCAGAATTTTACCAACAACACTTTTAATCTCAAAAATTCATTTTAGGAAGAGTAAATATGTTTGTACAATTTAGTCAGGTGCTTGTATGTGTTTAGGAGAGAGAGAGAGAGGGAAAGGGAAAATGAGATCTCACTTGAATTTCTGGCGTCTGTAAGCCAACATGAGAGTGCAAACGATGTGTAAAGACATCAATATTTGGTCTGAGAACCTCTGCTGTTGGTCCCCCATGAACTCCATATTCATTGAACTTAACAAAATAACAGATAAATATATCAGAACAATTTAAAAGCCAAATGCCAATGGGATTTCGACAGAATTAAATATTTTATTATCCACCAAAAAAAAAAGGAGAGAAAATAAAACAGAATTTGAATCTTGCCAAGCCAAAATGACAGAAAATATATTTACGATATTTATAAAACAAATAAATGTTATGATTCCTTTAAACAATTAAATTGTTCAAAACAAAAGAAATTTGGACGAAAATCTATAAAAAGAACCAAATTGCATATCATATAGTAAGGCAAAAGTAAAGCACGGACCTTTCGGTAAACCGACACAAAATAATTCTTGGGATGTAAACATATAGCAAAATGACAAGTTATGAAAAGTAACTTTCGAAAATTCAAAATTTTGGAACAAGGGAAAAAAATTGTAGATCTATACAAGCTTATTCTAAGACTGTGAAACAGCAAATTGACACCTTTAACATGTCAGATCTACAGAAATATTCACTCAAAGACCCTGTTTTTATCTCTGGCCAAAGAGAGTATGCAAGACAATACAGAATTAACAGGACAAAAAAATATATATAAAAAATAAAGATTTCGTTCATTTTAACGATTTGAGTTTTAAGTTTTAAATTTTTATAGTTAAAATTATCAAAAAATGTCAAATTTAATTTTTTTTATTATAGTTAAAAATTCTTAAAAAATATCACATCTCAATTTAAATCTGCGAAGTGAACATATTAAAATGTATAATAATGACTCTTAACAAACAAAAAAAAACTCTTAAAAAATGTCAAACGAACTGAAAGCCATTGTTGATTTTTTGTTTAACTTCCAAGATTTCAGGCGGAGAAAATTAAAGAACTTTCCTGGGTTTATCTTTGACTTTTCTTTATTAGACAGGAAACGGATGGAAATAGATGTTAAGGAAAAGAAATGAAAAGGAGTAAAGGGTATTATGGTCCAAATGAATATAATCTTTCCGGCGTGGCCTTCTTTTTGAATAACGACGATTGTGAAATTTTTTTGTTAGTTGACTAAAATGCCCTTCAGTTTATATAAACTGCAGTTAACTGACCACGTATAAAATTAAATGAGCCGTATGGGGACATGGAAGGAACATTCTCAAAATTTTCAATGTATTGCTTTGCACCTTTTGAATGGTTTGCAAGTGAAGGAAACAAAAGAAAGAAATTTCCTCTGAAAAAAATTATTAAACATCTTAAAAAGATAAAGAAAATATTTACGTGGAAATGATTATTTTGCGCCGCCGGCAGCAATTGTTGTTTGGTAAGCGTTGAATTAATATTTAACGGTTAAAATTGTACATATTTACATTAAAAATACAGTGCGGTTAGAATTACTCATATTACACATTAAACTGTTAAAAAATTAATTTAATTGTAAAAAAAAAATAATTCATATCAATAGAGTAAAATAACCTTCTTTCACCATAAAAAAATATTAAAACTTTTAATGATACTAATTTTGAGCCATCTCCACTAGTCAATCCTATGAAACTATATCTATGTCAAAATAATGGGGAAGACTTAATTATATATGTTCCTTAATTTATTCCAAGATCTAAAATACATGAATATTCATCTGATATGTACTAATATATAGAAATCGGACATTCGACACAATTATATGAATGTGTAGACTACTATGATCTTATCCCTTTTATTTTCTGTTTTCATTCTTGGTGTGCATGTGTAACAAAATTGATCTTATTTCCTTTAATCCTCTGTAACTAAATTTTCTTAATAAAAATTGGTCTTAGTTTCCTTTGCCGTTTTTAAAGTGGATGGCTTTTTTTGGTTTTATAGTCGTTTCTTTGGTTATCGTCGTTTTTACTGTGGTTATTGTTAGTTGCAGGTGATGTTATTTTTCTGATTATCGTCCTTTTCTGTGTCATTTAAGTTTTCCCGTTAAATGTCGTTTATTGAAGCCATTGTCGTTCGCTGTTTGATGTCAATTATCTTTATTGTTTTTCAATCTGATGTCGTCTATTCAAGTCATTGTCGTTTTTTGAAGATATTTCCATACGATTTTGAATTTGTCCATCGTAGTGTACTGTAGTTCTACTTCTTCCTTGGATTATGATGTTCGGGCAATAAGAAGTGAACGAATTAGGCTTTTAGCAGAGTAAATGCAATTATGCGTGTATATATATGAATGAGTTTTTAATGGTTACATATCTATTGATAGTCGCCCATTAAGTATAATAATTTAATAACGTGGTGTGATAAGAATTTAATTTTATTAATCGTAAATTTTTTTTGATCAACTACTTAATTTATTATAACTATAAAATTAATATCTTATAGTTAAAACAACAATACTCATCGATGGATAAATTTTAGAATAACCATGTATATCTTTCTTCTTCTTCTGAAATTGAAAACTTATATATCATGACGAGTGCAGACTAAAATGAGTGTATAATTAAATTGTGGCTTAATTAGACGTAGTTTCTATTTTCTAATAATATCTTACGGATAATCAGGCTGGTCCAAATTATTTACGCCATCACGGTATTATAGAATACGAATTCGCTCTCCAAGTGAGCTGTCAAAAAACTTGTTTATTTATTTATAAAGAGCAGGCAGAGCTGTATCGCAACTAAGTACATAAATTTTATATTATTTATAGTCTATAATATGTAGCTCTGAATAGAAGCCGGCTTGTCGGTTTTATTTATTTATCTTCTCAAGGCAGCTGATTCCATATTTCTGAATATAATGTTCACTGCATACTAGCTAAACATATAGTTCAACTATATTTGTAACATCAAATGGCTAACATTAATTACTTTATACTACACTTGGCTCGAAATCTACAGTGTTGCATGCTTTCTCCTTTTTGAAGTTTTCTATTCTGTTTCTCCTAGGTACTCACGAGAACCATGCTCGAAGACAAATGTTTAAGAACACCGACCGTGTTAATTAAGAACCATTATTAATAAAATGTAGGCTCCATTTATGAGCCTCATGACGTGATTTTTTTTTATTAACGGATTAAATAACATTGCTTATACTAGGAAGCATGATAATCACTGAATACCACACAACTAATATAAAATTGGGTCAATATTGTGTTGGGATTTATTTTCAAAGATTATTGGGATTTATTTCTTAATTTGTGTATTGATTGTAATCAGATTTGATTGGCATTATTTTGAAAATGTTTGGTTGGTTGATTGTGATTGAGAATAGATGTGCAGCTGGAAAGGTCTTTATGGAAGGTTTCTGCAAGATCTGGAAACTTAATTTAGTTTCTATTTTTGTAAGTCAACTATTGAGCTAAAAATAGTAAATTGATTTGATTGAGATTTTCGTGACTGGATGATCTTCCTCTGTCTCCTAAGAATAAGTCCAGATTCTTATATCAGTTTGGGAAGGTTTCAGAATTAAAGGAGTTTGATTCGGACTGGTTTTGAGAAAGTTGATCGTGACAGCTATGTTGCAGTTATTGTTGCAACAAGGATCTGCAACAGATTTGGTTCAGCGAATTTTTCAAGAAGTGGTCAAGCCTTTAACTTTCTGCCTTTTTATTGAAAGAGTCTCTGGAGTAATGATACACCTTTTGATGAGTTTTTACTGGGTTGTGAGACAGGGGTGAGCACATGTATTCAAGAGAGATGATTTGAGTGTTTTCGGGAGAAAAACTTAGTTGGAGGGATTCCAATGTTAAAAAGTCGAGGGGATCTCGCTGTTCAAGTCCATTGAGAAATTGCATGTTCATAGGTGTCTTCTTAGAGAGGGAGTCTCGGGTAGATTAAGTCTAATTGAATTGTAAAAGAGTTCTTAGTGGATTGTTCATCATCTGGGCGTGGTCTTGTAGAGTAAGGTGTTACCGAACCGCGATACCATTTCTCTCGTGTTATTTTATTTTATGTTTCTGTATTATTCATATATTGTCTTATAAAGTGTTAAAAGACTCGAATCGGTACCAACATATTGAAAGTTATTTTATTTTTCTTATTAGTATTCTAACACATGATCAGAGCCACGACCAATCTACAATTTTTCTGATAAATTGCTCAAACAACACCATTTCTTTTATATTATACTCTCAAGACATATACCTAGCTTTGTATATACTTATTCATCAAAACTATTTCATCATCATAAGATAATTTTTAGATGGAAGTTGTTGATGGGAAGAGCAGTTCCTTAGATTATGAAGGTCGGGCAAAAGAAGTGGAGGAGTTCAGTAAAACAAAAGCCGGAGTAAAAGGACTCGTTGACTCCGGCGTAGCAAAGATTCCAAGATTCTTCGTCCTTCCGCCGGAGATCTTACACAAAGCATCGACCAAATCTACTACAGACGGTGTTGGTTATCAACTTCAGGTTCCGGTGATCGACCTCGAAGGCTGCACGGACCACCGCCGAGCGGAGATCGTCGGTGACATACGTTGCGCTGCAGAGAAATGGGGTTTCTTTCAGATGGTGAACCATGGGGTTCCCAAGACCGTTATGGAGGATTTGAGGGAGAGTATTAGACGATTCCATGAGCAACCCAATGAGGAGAAGACCAAGTGGTATTCCCAAGATGTGTGGAAACGAATTAGGTATTACAGTTATGGATACCTTCACACATCTGCGCCCGCAAATTGGAGGGATTCACTGGCTTGCAATTTTCAAGACCATCCAATAGACTTGGAAGCACTACCTCAAGCGTGCAGGTTATAACTGAATGCCTGTCTTTGCTTTTTCTAATTATATGTACATTATGCCTTGTTTTGAGTTAAAAATAAATTCATGTGAGAGAAAATACTACAGTAAAAAAGGTTTAATTTAAATTTTTGTGAGAAAAAAATACAATAATAAAAACTTAAGTTGTGATTCTAAATAGCAAAATAATTAAAGTGGTCAATTTTAGTTGATAAGGTGATACAAATGCATGCCATTCTTTCTTCTCTTTTTTAAGATGAGTTCAAGTTGATTTGATACTCTATCATCTATTTTCAAGTCCAATTACCCAATGAATGGATTGAGAGGTGTTGGACTTGCGATCTTAATAAAGAAAAACTGAGTTTATCGTTTGAGTAGAATTGGATTAGATCTTTATGTTTTATTGGTATGGAATTAATTTATGCTATAGACAAAGGTGTTGGGGAAATCGGATATTTCCCACTCAAAACAATTTCACTGTGAAAAGTACTTTTAAATAGTACTGTACACGTGAATTGTACAATATATGTGAATAATACTATATAGATGCACAATACTAAATACAGTGGACAAACCCGATAGAATAACTATTGAATTCTAAAAACAAATAAAAGAACACTAGAATTGATAACGGAGTTTGGCCAAATATTGCCTACGTCTCCGGACACTGTGGGCCACTCTATTTACTAAAGAAAAGAAAGATAACAAATTAGGCAGAAATTGTAAAAGCCCACAAATTGAAAATCTAAAGAATTTCTTGCAAATTTACAAAGGGGAGCTCTCAGTTTTTTTGGGATGCAAAACAAATGAGGAGAGACCTGTACTTATAGCATTTGTCTCCCCATCTTCTATGAGTGAACCAGCTGTTACAGCTGGGTTCATTTTCTAAAATCAACACTGTTTTCGGTGCTCCCTCTCTTTTCTTATTCTCCCTCTTTGACTTTCTTTTTTAGTTTTCAACATAAGTATCCAGTCCACAATTTTGACAATGAGCCATTCATATCGACTAACAAAAGGGTACAAGAAGTGATTGCACTACCAATGATCCATTTTTTTTTTTTTTATTTAGAGGGAAAAAAAAAAAAGAAAAAGGCATTGAGGACCTAGGTGAAGTGACCACACTTGTAACTTTGTTCACAAGAAAAGTGTAAGAGTTCTTCTAAAAGAAGTAGGCTAGCTATGCAACAACGTTCAACTTTTAGAATAAAGTCTTGGAGTTTTTGATGCACAACACACACACACACACACATATATGTATATATATAAATTTGCCATGGCATGCTTTTAAATAATATAAGTTGTGATTTTGTTGTGTTTTATTTTGCAGAGGGGAAATAATTGAGTACATGAAATGCGTGGTAAGACTCAAGGAGACACTATGTGAATTACTATCTGAGGCTCTGGGGCTAAGAAGTGTCTACCTAGCCAGCTTAAATTGCATGAAATCTCGGTATTTAATATCCCACTATTACCCAGTTTGCCCTGAGCCTGAACTGACTTTGGGTGTAACCAATCACTCGGATCCATATTTCTTGACCGTATTGTTGCAAGACAATGTGGGCGGTCTACAAGTCCTTCACCAAAATCAGTGGGTTGATGTCCCTTATTTGGATGGTGCGCTGGTAGCTAACATTGGCGACTTGTTGCAGGTAATAATTAATTTGCATACACACATGTATATATATATATAATTGTTGTATAAATGTCATTGGTTTTTCTACTGTTGATAAGCGTCGAGAATTAGTAATTAGTATATTGGGTACCAATTAAACAGAGTGCAAAAAAATAATTACGTATGCGTTATTTTTTTTTAAATAGTCTACGGTTTTAACTGTTAAAAATCATATTAGAATCACATTAAAAGAAAACTTATGATGTTTATGAAAATATGACGGTTTAAATTTACAGAGTGCGTATAAATAAGGTTCGTCATCTAATAAAAATCTTTATGAGCTGCTTTCATACAAATTAGGTATACGGTCAGGTGTCTATATGGATAAAGGGTAAGTAGTCTTTAGTAAAGGCGGATTAAGCCAATTTTTTTTTTTTTCAAATAGTCTCTACGTCCTCGTTGAGAGTCGCTCTGCGAGATGTCAACTAGTCTCTGATTTGGTCTTCAAATCGTAAGTTTCAACCCGTTCCCAACTTTTACCTCGGTGACTGGCGTTGTTGGCCATGATCTCTGGGTTTGATTCACCAAGGTGTTCTAGGTCCTCTATTCTGATGAACATGGGATACGGGGTGGGTTTTCACCGAGTTGATTGCTTGAGTCTATAGGCTACCCCTCCTATCCGCTTCTCTATAGGGTCTACTTTCTTCTTCCTTCAGACTGGGCTAAGCCCTTAGTTTAAGTAGGTTTGAGTTAGATCGTTGCGCTCCTGCCACCTCTTAAAAAACATGTAACCCTACAGGGTCTACTTTCTTCTTCCTTCAGACCAGGCTAAGCCCTTAGTTTAAGTAGGTTTGGGCTAGATCGTTGCGCTCCTGTCACATCTTAAACGACATGTAACGTGTGTAGCTTACTCCACAATTACACGGTTATGTCGTCTAAATGTTTTAACATCAAATTTATATCGAAGTAAATAGAATGCAAATTTGACAAGAACAGTAGGATTTGTTTTTCTTCACCGAATCAAAGAATTTGCATAAATTCTTTTGAAGGTAATTGAAACGCGGGTAGAGTAGAGTAGCAATATTTCTACGACCGAATTGACTGGATACCACTAATGTCTCTTTTTATCTTTTTTCAAAGCTCATTCGGATGTTCTTAAGCAAATATCCTTGTTAATGGTTCTTTTCACGTTTTACGTTGTAGATAATAACCAACGACAGATTCAGGAGCGTGGAGCATCGTGTGTTGGCAGGGCGTGTTGGGCCTCGAGTATCAGCTGCATGCTTCTTCTATCCCAGCACGGCCAATAGTTTAGAGCCCTATGGACCAATAAAGGAACTCCTCACTGAGGATAACCCCCCATTGTATAGGGAAGTTCACTATAAAGAATACGTCACTCTTTATGTGTCAAAGGGTCTAGATGGTCAATCAGCCATCCCTAGTTTTAAGCTGCAATAATATTTTCTTACATATAGCGAAGTGTAAGATACACTAAAATATTGTTATTTTGTGATTGCAACGCAAGATATGTATATAGACAATAGTCTTAAGTGTGACATCTATATTACTTTTTTTTTTTATTTCCATGTAACATCATTCGTTTGTGCATGTATAATACTCAATTTATTTAAGTATAACATTTGAAAAATTTAATTAAGTGTAACATTAAGAAAATATAGTCCAAGAACTCGAGGCAAAACTAACTAGTTTCAAAATACCAAAAACCTTCGTCCACGGATCCACCCACCAGAGGATTCACAAAATTCATTGCCCAAAAACCAGAATTCATGGTCTCCAGGTTCCGCTTATTGATCTCAAAGGCTTCGAGTACGAACGATGATAGGAGAAAAAAGATAGTCAATGGTGTTAAGAATACGGTGGAAACTTGCTTTCAGAAATCAGATGATCGACTATGGGATTCCAGTCATTGTCGTTAGGTTCACTTTTTGAATGTTGGCATTATTGGCAGATTATGACCTCATTCATTTCACTTATTTAAATTAAAAAATTCTTAGACACAATTATATTTAATTTTTTTATTATAATAAAAAATTTTCACATAAAATTATATCTTAACTCGAATTAAAAACTTAAAACTAAACGGGCCTGTGTGTCCAAAAAAATTCAAAAATACAGGTTCAAGACCAAGAAGGCGTAGCTTACAAGCAAACTGGTGTTCAAAACTGAATTGAAATTCAAAAAGGAGACAAAACGAATCGCTTGTTTAATTGATGAATCGCTCGTTTTAATAATCATAACAATCTCTCACAGAATCTTATGGTTAGTTCTCAATCATTCAGATTGTGCAAAACAGCAGGGAACTCTGTTTTGCTGAGACGCCCGCTTTTGGCTGTTTTATTTACCAATATCGCCAATGCAAAGATAAAAGATATCACCATTCTGTTGTCCGTGTCTCTCACTTAATTAAAAAACAGTCATATTAGTGAGCTTTTGTTCGTGTAAGGTTCCAACTTGATCTGTGGTTCTTAACATCTTTCTTCTGCAAAAGAGAGTAAAATTTTTTTTTTAAAAGAAGAGCACCAAGTTATTGTTATGGTGTGAGTTCTAGACTATAAGTACAACTGCTAGAAGACTGAACATGATCATATCACTCTAACAGTGTGTTTAATAGGTTAGAAATGAGAAAATAAAAAAATAAAGGAAGAATTTTGAACAAGAAAATGTAAGTTTAAGTTATTTGGCAGAGATAAATAAAAAACAATTTATAAAGCTCATTAATTTTTAATCCTTTAAATTTTAACCAAAAAAAAAAATTTAACAAACAAATAAAATATAAAATAAAAAGTTTAATATTCACTATTTACCATATTTTTATTTATATTATAACATAATTATAAAATACTTTAAATTTAATATTTTCTTTTTATTTTTCTTTATCTTCTATGAAATAAAAAAAAATCATTTTACTTTTTTTACTTAAATATTTACTTTTTTTTTTTTTTTTTTTCCATCCATCCTACCGAACATAATCCTGGCAGATAAAATAATTTCTACGAGAGACAATAATAAAAAATGAATAATAAATTGACAAGAGTGCTTATCAGAAAACCAAATGAATTCATAAATAATGTGTTTTTTTTTTTTTTTCCGAATTGTTGTCTTGACAAGAAACTCTTTTATACGAATAAAATAGAAAACCATGAAAAGAAAAGAGAATGATCAGCTAGAGCTAATACATTAGTTGCCATCATCTAGGCAATCAAACCAATAGGGAATTCAAAGTCATCATATCATTCTCCAGCAATAAGGAAAAAAAAAAGATAAAAGCTTGTTCCGACATAATCTAACGAAACTTCTACAGAAGTACACAAATTTGAGTTTTTGTAAGAAAAAAAAAAATGAAAAACATAAACAAAAAGGAGAACGATCAGCTAGAGCTAATACTGATTGTGCCATCATCGCGGCAATCAAACCAATAGGGAAAACAATAGTCATCATCTCATTCTCCGACACTACAAAATATTGAATCGAATTAAAAATTATGCTAAGAAAAAAAATGTAGATCTTTTGCATATACGAAAGGAGATAAAAAGAATGTCTTTGGCGAGAAGAACAAGAGGTGATTTTAGACCAATTGAAAGCTCAGATCTGGTTTGGCTAAATCCCATGGCGGAATGAAGAGAGCTTATTGGGAGAGGGAACAGAGACAGTTGAAAGGGTGAGAGAGGAAGGGCGGCGGCACTACTTTGATGGCGTAATCGAAACTGTGCTTCAGAGTGAAACCCTAGAGTTAGACTTGGACGATTAGGGGACAGAGTGGGGGATATTTATATTATACATGAGTATTTCAGACATTTACCCTCTTACCCTTTAAATTTTTAATTTTAACCAGTCACCCTAAGTAAAATTGTTATAATACGTCATATTTTAATAATAATTGTGTTAAAATAGTGTTAAAAATGGACGTTTGACTATAAATTTTGAATTCAAATGTAATATAATCTTTCAATTTCAAAATTTTTAATCCTTAAAATCTAACAAAAATACGAGCAAATTTAAAAAATGAGACATAATAAAATAGTTTTATAAATTTAAAAAATTAATTATTAAAATTAAAAATTGAGGGAGCAATTTGCTAGGAAAAGTTTGAGGGTAATTGTGTAAAGAAGGGCCGAATACAATAAGGCTCTCATCGTGCTTCTCGAGTACCTAATGGGCCAGTGGCCCAAATATCCAGGATTCGGCCCAACCCACCCGGAGACCAAATCCATTGGCCCGATCCATTTCACCATCCCCGTTGCCATCGCCGCCAGCCGCCACGACCTGCGAAAACAACCGCCTTAACATCACTGCTCCTCTCTCTCTCTCTCTCTCTCTCTCTCTCTGTCAACAGGAAATGGCAAATCCATCGGCGAAGCGGCTCTTCCGCAATTTTTGTAAGCTAACTCCTTGATCTCTATTCATTTCTTTTTCTTTTCTCTCATTTCTTGTTACTAAAATGAAAATCTCTGTTTAGGAAGCTTTTGCGTGTCTATGCAATTTGATCAGATGTTAAATGATCTAACTTTCTAATTTTCTAGATGGCATTGAAAATTTTGTAAAGAAACGAGAATCTTGTGAAAGATTAATGTATGGAATTCTTTGTCGGTTTAACTCTCAACAAAAGAAATCAAACAAGGTTGAAGATGATGTAGTGAAGCGAGAAAACAATGTTTCGCAAGTTTCTTCGAGGTCTAGAGTTGAGAAGAAGAAAGTCGCTGAAGATTCTGGACTTGGTAAATACAATTCCGACGATGAAGATTTACTTGGTGATAGTAAGTGGAAATTGGAGCTTGCTTGGCTCTCTAAGGCTCTAGAACCAGCTCTTCAGTTGTATAGGTGGGCTCTACCAACAGGTTTGTTTGTTCATTTCACCATGATTTGGCTTTTAGCAGAGTTGCCAATAAGAAATTTAGGATCTTTATGTGAATTGAGTGATTGAATTGTTCGAATTTAAGTGCAAATAAATCTTTCAAACATTCAGGGGTCGTTTGGAACATATATTCAAGTAATTATTCGGGTTCATTGGCAGGAGCTCTTTCACAAGAGGAAATTTTAGAATTCACACTCTTTGTGAGATAAAAAACACGGTAGTAGAACCCAAATTTTGGGTTTGAACATATGTCCCAAATAAGTCCTAAGGCCCGTTTGGTTCACTTAATCACTCGTTCAAATCAGTGATTTTGATTCATTAGTGGAACTTTGTGAGAAAACCATTGGTGGGAAATTTTTGAATTCAAATTCTTTGTAAGAAGGAAATACTGTAGCATAATCAGAATCAGAATCAGGGATTAAATACATTTGTCAAATAGACCCTGACTTGGCAAGTGATTTAACTGTTGATCCGCAGGAAGTGAGGAAGGAAACGGATCCCCGCCCACCACCCGATCCGTTTCGGAGATCATTTCAAGCATACAGCGGAGTAAGATTGGAATTCAGGATTGGACTCTGAGTGATCTCACCATTGGATTATATCTTTTATATCTTCGTCAAACATCTGTAAATCGTGTTGAAGATGTGAAAGGCACTCAAATCTTTTCAGAATCGATTGTAACTTCTATACCTTATTCTTATTTTAGTTGTATTGTGGAATATTTGCGTGCTGAATGTGGGGTGTGTGTGTTTGTTCACTTATGAAGTTAACACTTTTGAAATCTTATAGTGTTCTTATATGGCATTGGTTTTGCGTTTTTAGGTTCATGACCTTATTTACCACACTGAGTTAGCAAAAGGTTCTTATAAGGATAATCCTACAAGTCTTGCAAAACACAGCATGCTTCGAGAAAGCAATGTATTGAAATTTGTTAGGAATTCCAGTGTGATGAGACCTGGATATTACATAGGGATTGATCCTCGTAAGAAATTTGTGATCCTTGGAATTCGTGGTACCCATACAGTATATGACCTTATCACTGATATTGTTTCTTCAAGTGATGGTGAAGTCACATTTGAAGGCTATTCAACTCACTTTGGCACAGCTGAAGCAGCTCGGTGGTTTCTTAATCATGAGATGGAAACCATAAGAAAATGCTTGGGGAAATTTGAGGTGGTGAACATTCTAATTTGCTTATTTCTTTGAATGGCTCTTCTGTTTTCTATTGCACCTGAGTGTTTTTTATCATTTTTTTTATTAGCTCTTTATTTCACCTGAATTTTAGCTATTGTCGGAGTCAGCCTAACTCACTAACAGGGATTTAGGTTAAGGCTAGTGGGTCATTCCCTTGGAGGTGCTACAGCTTCTTTACTAGCAATAATGTTGCGTAAGAAGTCAGTTAAGGAGCTGGGTTTTAGCCCTGATATTGTTTCTGCTATTGGGTATGCGACACCACCTTGTGTCTCCAAAGAACTTGCCGAAAGCTGCTCCGATTATGTTACCACTGTTGTGATGCAGGTGAGATTTTTCTTTTTAATATTGTTGTCTAATTCATTTCTTATGCTTTCATTTTGTTCTTTCTCACTTTTTTTTTTCCTTCTTTTTTGCAGGATGATATTATTCCTAGGTTAAGTGTAGCCTCTCTGACAAGGATGAGAAATGAAATTATAGATACTGATTGGTAAGTAAATGTATGCTTATCTGAAAGTTATTCACTCTATTTATTTGAACATTTGGAAAGAAGAGGCATGTTGGAGAGAAATGCAAATTGCTTTTAACAAAAGTTTGTCCTTTTGATTTGTTCATTTTTAATAGGATGAGTGTAGTTGAGAAGGAAGATTGGAGAGGCGTCATAGATTTGGTTACAAATGCAAAGCAGGTGGTTTATTCAGTGCAAGACGTAGCTAGGAGACTTGCCGATTATGCAAAGTTTAGGAGGAACGAAGATTCGTCTGGTGAGCCACCCTGCATTATACTCAATGTTGTCAATATTTTTGTTAGAACTAGTGACTTCTCCTGTGACCAAACTCTGATGACTTAAGGAAGAGCTTGGGAATGATCTTATGATTCAAAAGTAAAGTTTACACGTGGGTTGCTACATTTGCTCTCTTCCCTTTCTGAAATGCTGTATCGATGTCTGCGCAGATAATCTTGTCAAAAAAGAATCACCTGCTTCTCCAAGGGCCGCTTTAACCTCAAAAACAGGATCTGAAAATCCTGTTGCTGTTGAAGATGGAGGATCTTCCTGCGCAGTGCCTGAGGAGTTATTTGTGCCAGGTGCTGCTTACTACCTAAAGAGGAATCGGGATTCACATACAGTAAACGGCGGGGAGTTTTTCACACTCTGGAAGAGGGATCCAGGTGAACATTTTCAGAGAATTGTGCTTTCCAACAACTTAATATCAGACCACAAATGCGATAGTCATTACTATGCTTTGAGAGATGTACTCAAAGGCTTACCCGGCACGGATGATGAAGGTATTTTCAGATGAAGACAAAAGCTAAATGCTCTAATTGTTATCTATTTTATATCCATGATTTTTTTCCCTGACCAACTTAGAATTTTTTTTTTTGTTAGAGAATTTGTACAGTTCGGAAATTGTTGCATCTTTCTGCACCTATATGCATCCAATGGTTGTCATTGAACCGTAGTTGTTATTGTTGTATCTTCTGTTATATCTGATTTTACGTATGGCGTTTCAGATGATATTGGAACACTGTCTGAAACACAGCTTAATTAATTAAGATCCGGGTTAATTACGTCCAGTTGCTCGAACAGAAAAAAGTGCAGAAATCAAAAGAACACACAAATGATATCGCAGTTCGGTGCGCACACCTACATTTGCGGAGTCATGCCTAGACAGTAAACAATTTCACTATGTTCTAGAAATTACAGATACCGGACGGACTTATTCACTCAAGGACTCCCTTCTAGACAATAACGCCGCTGTGACGGATCTCCACAGTGATTGTTTAGCGTGCACCACACGTCTTCTATTCACCTGACGAACTCCCTTCAACCGGCAGAGCTTTCTCCTGAAAGCAACAAATTCCTCTCCCGAAGGACGATCTCAATAACTCATAAAAACTCACAGACGTCTCTCTGAATATTTTCTCAGTAATAAGCTCTCAAATTCACAGACTTTTCCTCTGGAGATATTCTATTAAATTTGTCTCTTCACATATGCTCTAAAACAAAGCCTTTAAATAAAGTGAAGAGAATCTCATTCAAATCTATTCTCGATAAGATCTCTATTATCTTCATGATTCTCTCTTCTAGATAGACTCTAAAATATCTTCACGTTATCTTTTCAATCTCCAATTCGAATTATGCAGCAAGCTATCAAATTCGAATTAATTATCCTTGTAAACTTTGAATTCGGATTTAACCTTCTCATCCACCATCACCTTTATAGCACATAGTCTAATCTATCTTACCTCACCAGTGGCCTTCTTCTCCAAGCTCCTCTCACTTCTAACGTTAACAATATATGTTTATCACATGTAAACCTCTCATGCTTCACGTAATACATCAAGCTTAATTTGATTTTAAATATTCTTTTGTAAACGTTATCCGCAAGCTCTAATTTTGAACAACTCCAAACAATAATCGGATTAAGTCAAGAATTCAAATCTGAAAACAGCTTGATCTCTATGTAAGCTTTATCTCCTATTTAAATTCAAATAACTAATGCCTTATCTTCCTTTAACCAGAGTCTTATCCTTATTTCTCCAAATCTCAACAATTGTCTTATCTTCCTTTGACCAAGTTTTTATCCTTATCTCTTCAAATCTCAACTCAACAAAATCTGCAACTTTAACTTCAAATCTGATTTTAAATCTTCTTCTGCAATACGAAATCTTCTTGAACCTGTTTTTTTGAATTTTTACAAGATTGAAAATAAATTACCAACTAATAAAAATACTTAACAATCTCTCCCTTTAATATTTTTTGACAAAACTAACAAGAGATCGTAAAAAAATTTAAAAACAACAAAAAATATAAAATTACATTGTTCTCCACATTTTTGTCAAAAATAGGCCAAAGACACAAAAAAATAAAAAAACTCACACCCTAGAAGCGTTTTCAGCAACTGATGTGCATATCATGTTGTAATACTTGTTGAAACACTCGGTGTAACATTTCGCACTAGATATCTATGAACGCATATCCTTTTTAAGCGTCTTTAGATATCAACACTTCACCCCAGAAACGTCTTTAGATATTAGAAATTATTTAGATCCTTTTTAAGCCTTTATATTCCTTAATGCAGTTTCTTAATCTATGCTTAATTTAGTGGGATGCTCTTTTGTATTTGCGAATAATTGAAACATTTCATTAGTTCCGGTGTTCTTTTAAATTTGGGTTATTTTTTAGTTTATTTAATCATAATCATGTTATTGGCTTGATTTTAATCACTTTCAACTCCATGGAACAATCAAGCTTGTTGTGTTGGTTGTCTTGGTGACATGTTGGTACAAAATCATAATTCAGAATCATTTTCAGTTTACGTGTGTTTTTTATTAGAAAAAATATTATAATGAATCACGAATCATGATTCGAACCATGATATAAATCTTTATACTAAACACAAATATGTTCCAAGAAGTCATTTTGTCTAATTTGATTGTGATGCCTCAACAACACGAGCGTTCCGCCAACGCTTTCATGAGTTTGATATCAACCACAGGGTCTTTGAAAATTGTTGATAATTTTGTTCACATACTCGTAAATTTTTAAAACAGAGGACACAAATTAAAGACTCTAAAGGATGGGAGGGACATAAATCTACGGTGTAAATTAGGCATATATAGTACCATTTATCATTTATGAAGTTTAATTATCCACCCGTAACACTTTTATGTGTAAATTAAACTCAAATTTTTTAACCAAAGTTGTACATTTGAATACCAATTCTTTAAAGTAGTATTCGTCTAACTCAGGTGTAAATTAGCAGCTAAAGAGGGAAGGTTCCCTAATTCGTTAAATAATATATTAAGGCATCGTTCGTTTCGCTGATTCGAGTTTAAAATTCGAGTTTTATTACAGTAAAAAGCTTTCACAAACAGTCACATCTAATTTTTTTGCTACAGTAAAAAGCTCTCACAATGTCATATTACTATTATGATGATGATGATAAATGGTGAGTTTCTTTGGTATGACTCGAAAAAATAATTAACGGTAGTTTTTTACTTTTCAACCTTCAAATTTGTATTAAAAACTATCTGTTTTGCATACTTTTTTAATGTGATGTGATTTTAACTAAATCCAACGCCGTTTACTAGAGAACGTTGCTGATAAATGTGCCTATTGGTCTGAAATACACTTGTTCATCTCACTCTATCTAATTCTACTAGTTAACCTACTTTGAAATGACAATCTGCTGTCCTTATCGTTCTTCTTTCATGATTTATATCCAATATTGTTGTTACTGAACGATCAAACAAGTCCTATATTTAGGCCAAGACTTTGAACATCTGCCTCCCATTCAAACTACATTAAAAATTTAAAAATGCTGCAAGCAAATTATGCCAGCATGCAAAACAAATTTATCAGCAAGATTTGTACGTGATCGTTTGAAAATGAAACTCTTTTTCTTATGATTACTCAATCATCACGCAAATTAGGCATTTTATGTGTTCTATTTATGTCGTCAGTGCAGTAACTTGTTTGTCTAGCTTCTAGAGTAAATTGCCCTATAAGAGAGATTCATTGTATTAGTATTTTTCATATATATATATATATATGGATTTGTTCTTGTGTATATTCCACGAGGATTCTTTTGGCGGTGTGTTTGTCACACGTTTCGTGGATTTAATATATTCACAATTTCGTTATCTTCTTACATATACAAAATTGGCCATATTATTCTTCACATTTATTTTAAAATTAAACTAATCGAGCTTAGGGACATAAACAGTAGAAAATAAATAGTGGGTTTTACACTAGTTTGAATATAAAATTGGTACAATATACTAGACTTTAGCTACGTAATATATAAGACATGCAATATATAAACATTAATTATGAATTAACGGTCTAATATAGCTGGGTGTCTTCTTGACTGGTCATATGGACATATATATCTGCGCGTGATTTATTTAATTTTCCTATTTCAACATTAATTAATTGATAGTTAAATACATGATTAAACGCAAATTATAAAGTTTAACTTTTCCGTTTTGCTTTAGAACAGAAGATACATATAGCGATACATAAAAGCACGAACTAACGATCAAGGTCATATAAGATAAACAAGTGATTTCAACTTTTAGATCCTTATTTTGAGTTTTTATTAGGTACGGATGTCTCAATATATAAGTGTGTGAGAAATAAAATGTAGAAATCCTAAAATGAAACTATATTTAAGAAAATATATAGACTAAATATCTTCTTGTTCTTGGTTTCTTTTTCTTTTTTTTTTAAGGGAAAAACCTATCTTTATTCTTGATATCACATCATGGCATTTGCACGATTATGAACAATATTTAATAATACTATCATTGTTAAGCATCATAAATAATAGAAGATCGACCCACTAATTATCTTCTTGTTCTTGTTTTCTTTTTCTTTTTTTTTTCAAGGTAAAAAAGAAAAAAAAAAGTGAGAAAGAACAAAATTGTAAACAATGTTACATGTTATTAACACCACACACTAATTAAAATTGAATCTCACTTATATAATTTATAAATGAATTGATCTTCTATTAATTATGATACTTAACATCAGTAGTATCTTCAAATATTATTCATAATTGTGTTAATGCCATATGATATCAAGGATAAAAATAGTTTTTTTTTTTTTTCCTTGAAAAAAAAAAGAAAAAGAAAACAAGAACAAGAAGATAATTAGTGGGTCGATCTTCTTGTTCTTGTTTTCTTTTTCTTTTTTTTTTTAAGGGAAAAAAGAAAAAAAAAAAACCTATTTTTATCCTTGATATCATATGGCATTAACACAATTATGAATAATATTTGAAGATACTACTGATGTTAAGTATCATAATTAATAGAAGATCAATTCATTTATAAATTTTATAAGTGAGATTCAATTTTAATTAGTGTGTGGTGTTAATAACATGTAACATTGTTTACAATTATATATTGGCCACAATCTTGTAAGGCTTTTTTTTTTCTTTTTTTTTTGGGGGGGTCGGTGACATACGTGGCTTTGTCAGCCAGTATAACCCAACTTGGAACACAATTATGACCCTTATTTCATCGTTTTGCAATTACTTCTACTTCAACACACACTACATAGTGTGAAGCATCTGGTAGTGACGTGGGAGTTGGCTCCTCCTGGACCCACACGTAAGAGAATTAGTGCCACACGTGCGACAAGTGTGATGATCAAAGTTAATATAAAAAATCACTATATAGTATTCTTTTAGTGATTAATTAATAATATAATCTTCTAGTTAAACAAAGAAACAAATTTAATTCGCCCCAAGGGTACCATATTTCCACTTGACCCTTCGAAGTTCGAATGCCATATTTATTTATATATAAAGAAACATTAATTTAATTAAAGACACCTTTTTTAATACGTCAATATATCAGTAGAACAAGTTTTTTATCCGTTAAATTTACATAAAATCACGTAAAAATTAAAAAATATACAAATTTAACGATTAAAAAATTTGACCTACCTGTACGTTAGACATACCATAAAATATCTTTAATTTAAAAGCAAACTCCATAGTTTTCTTCGAGCTTTGATAAGACTACACCAGTACTGTCCAATTATTGGATGAGATGTTTAGTCTTGACACCGTGTTTTTTGCATAGAAAGCAATTAATTATTGTTTAACACTGCTATCCACTTCATAATATGTAGACTGTGTTTTCAAGATCTGAACAGGTCTTCTCTTTTTCCATGTTGCTCATTTCTTTTTAATTTATTGGTCGATAATTAGTTTTAGAATATCTACATCTGTTGGGTTGAAAAATATGTACAGTACTTGTGTATATATTAATCCTTTTCTTGAAGGGATAAACGAGATTTATTTCCTGAGTTTAAAATGAAAAATAGGAAGTTATAAATTAAATGATTGTCCAGGGTTCAAACATAAGTACCATTAGATTAGATTAATTGTAGTTAAATGGAAAAAAAAAAAAAAAACCTTTATCTTGGCAGTTTGCATAGAAGTTTAACTAGAGTATATGCAAATCTATTACTGCTGAACTTGTATCTAGAACATGCATCGCACTAGTACCAATTATTGTTTTTTGTCATTGTGATGCCCCAGTTGTGGTGTGGCCACGTACGCCTTTATGATCAGCTAAAGACATATATACTCATTCACAAGGACAATATTGGATAACCATGAAAGAGTAAGATTAGTTCATTAATTACAATTAATCCAACCACTTAATCCCAATTTTCCATTATTTTAATCCATTCATCATTAACTTGTTGATCATTGGACATCATGTGGGAGCACCTGCATACGAGTATATATCTAACGCATTACACACTAAAAATATGATGATCAGTGAATTGATCACATCAAGAAAAGACATATATAGGTTACATATATAAATATATATATATATATATATATATATGAATGTATATATCCTTTTCTCCCCTTTTATATACGTGAAATTATATATGTGAAAAGAAAAATATTAGTGTCACTCATTTTGTCAATCTCTCTTTGTTTTACACGTGAACTTTATTATCTTATTTTCTATTAAAATAATAAAAATATTATATTAGTGAAGTGACAGAGAGAATGACGCTATTGATGTGAAAAATGTTTGAGCTAATTAGGAGGGTTTAAATAAAGTTTTTTCCCCTCTTCACTCTTATGTGAAAAGTTCTGAGCTATATATTAAGTATAAGAGTTCAAGAAAGTTTAGAAACCAGGGATAATGGAGTGCGATCTTTTAAGATTAGTTGAACCTCAACTAAATTATTGCCTAAAGTACGAATTTATTATTTTAGTATAGCACCCTTTAATTAACAAATGAACATACCATGCTGTCTCATAGATCATTCACTTCTCTTTCATTTCTCAACTGTTTGCAAAAAAGTACACATGTCAGAGGACTTGAAGATTGTCGTTGCACTATGCTAAGCTTTAAATATTTGCTGTTTTAATTTAGAGCTTTTTTACTCTCCATTTTAGTGTTATTAAAAAAGTATATTCTTAATTTTCGACCGTTGCAAATATTATCGTCAGATTGGTTTTTTTTTTTTTTATTACTTATCATTCCTATTAAATGAATTCTCTTCAATTCTTACTTATTCCACTTTTCACTTGAATGAATTCTCTATTGTTTGTTTACAACGATCCTAATTATGTAGTTCACATAATTTTATATAGAAGAGGCTATTCTCTTACTCCTGCTTCTATTTCAATGGTTTGTCTCATTTATTAATTAAGGAATATATTCTTTATATATATATATATATGTCTAGTCTATAGTGTATATTGTCTCCCTAAGCTCCATAAATTAAGTTCTGAATCTTAGAGTACAGTTCTAAATTTTAACTGGTCAGTAATTAATAAACTGCAATCAAAATGGAGGCCTGACTGTTTTGGAGTTGGACTTTAGGATTTTTGACTAGACTACAATCTAGCTTCTTATTGGGGTTAAGCCTACCCCACTCAATCTAAGGATTAATTGGGACAGACAAGGTCCTAATTTTATGAAAATACTTATCCCGCTGTCTTTTGAGGCCAAAAATGTCCTCCAAAAATTACTTGGGATGATCACGAACTGCTTCTTTGATTGGTCTATGAGTGTGACATGTTAACTTATAATCCATTTGACTAATTAACTCTTTGTTTGATTTATTAGGGGCCCAACTATAGAAATTTTCAAGCTCTTCTGCAATTAATTAGGATATTAAATTAACAAGTGGAGGCAAGTGTTAAGTAATGTGACATCTAAGGCAAAAGAGAGAGAGAAAATCGTACTGCATATTTACAGGAAATAACAACCTCCTTTCGGCCGGTTTAGTCAAATTTTCTGTCTGGTTTATTAGTGTATTTTGTATATGTATATATATTAAGTGTTTAAAAAGTAACAAGCTAAGATTGATCGTCATTAGGGGGAAAAAAATGCTAAAAAGCTAAGACAGGGTCAGATCAGAGTCATCCACGCGCAAAAGATACTCTTGCATGCATAATAAGTTTTTTTTTTTTTTTTTTTTTTTTTTTTTTTTTTTTGAGGGGAAATAATAGGATGATTTCGGCATCACTCCATTTGCCAGCTGTCACATGACTTGTAGATTAGTTTCTCAATTTTATAAGCTGCAGTGCCGGTAATTAATAGTCGTTTTCACTTTTGAATTAACTAGAGGTTAAAAATAACTAACAGAACCAACAATGAAAGCTTTAGTTTTGGTTCCCTAGAAGATTGGGGTTAGTTTTATTAGAATTTCAATGCTTTACTTTTATTGTAAGATCAACAGGGCATCTGAAGACTCAGCTAATTTCGGGACCCACAGTTTAGTCTCATTCTCTCAGATAAGATTCCATTATATATAATCAACCACTAACTGTATCTGTTCTATATATATATATATATACAAAAACGTATATATAAAACATATAAGAAGAAATAAAAATTCAAAATAAATATGATCCCTATGATAGATCAAAAATATACCAAGCAAAACAAAATGGGTTTGGTTTATGTCTTTGTGATAGCTCTTTTTGTTGTTCGAGGAATCTTATTTGAGAGTCCGAAATTAATTAGGTCAGGAAGGGGTAGAAAAGATGATTTAAATATTCTAAAAAAATGAAATCTGTACCCCATTAAGGGAACCAATTGTAATTAAGTATTGATTATTTGTACTCTCACCACTAGCCTCCCTCTTTAGTCTTTATAAACCGGGGGATCATATTGATGCTAATCAACACATCATTAAAGCTAAGATAATATCAAAGCCAAAACCGCCCCCAAAAATTATCAAACCAAGATAGCGCTGATCAAAAGATTCATCAATTAAGATGACGAGTTCTGGTTCTCCTTGTGGAGCCTGCAAGTTCTTGAGAAGAAAATGCGTTAGAGGTTGCGTTTTCGCGCCTTACTTCTGCCATGAACAAGGTGCTTCTCACTTTGCAGCCATTCATAAGGTCTTCGGTGCAAGCAATGTATCTAAGTTGCTTGCTCATCTTCCTGTGAGCGATCGTCCCGGCGCTGCAATCACCATCTCCTATGAAGCTCAAGCCCGGCTCAAAGATCCTATTTATGGCTGCGTTTCGCATATATTTTCTCTCCAACAGCAGGTAATTAAACCATAAGTAGTGCACTTCAAGTTCCTTATAAATCTGTATACATTCTGTATAATGGTGCACGTTTCTGATCATTCAGATCTTGTGAGAAAAAAAAAAATCAAACGTTATGCAAGTGTGCAATGAAATATAATGTTTTCTCAAAAGAAACAAAAATGATAATATTCAATGTAGATATGATGCGCTTTACAAACATTTATTAGCTCTTGGTGTCTATTGATCATACTTTCAAACAATTTTTTTTTTCTTTCTGTACAAATGTTGGTTTTGTTTACAAAAACCACAAAAATATTTTCTGATTTCGCATTACTTAATATTTACCATAGTCTTGTTTCCTTTACTTGTGATCATTGGCAGGTGATTAATTTACAAGCACAACTAGCTTTGATCAAGGAACAAGCAGGAGCTCAAGGTTTTCAGAACGGCTCTTCCAGTACTGCAAACCCTAACGAGAGGTATAACAATGGAAGACAATATCAGCAAGTAGAAGATCTCCAGAATTGGTTTCAATCAGAAAACTCAAACATGGTGCCACAATATAGTCCGAACCTGACGAACGAAGCCTCGATGATGCCACCATACTTTGAGAGTAAGCCAATGTGTTCTAACTCTTCTGGAAGTTGCGAGAATATTTCGATCTTTGCAGAAGATCAAAATGGCTTGTACGGAAAGTACGACGAGGCTTATCACTTCATGTCTTCATTGGACAACTTGCAAACAGTCAACAGGCAAATGGGTTTTCAGGAGTACCCCGACGAACTTCAGTCAATGCCTTTTAGCTATACCCGGCATTCATGATCAGAATTAGAACAAATTAGGCTGGCTCTGCCCAAGAATTAATAATATATTATATAGCAATATGAAAAGGATATAAGTCTCCAATTTGGATATACATTGAAACAATGAATTAGTAAGAACTAGGTAATTGTTGCCTTTGTGTAAGTTGGAAACCCTAAAAATGGGTATCATACCATTTGGAACAAGTTACATCATTGGTAATTGATATTGATGAAGTTCTAGCACTGGTTATATATGCTACGGATGAAAAGAAAATTTATAATATATAAATTGGATATATATATATATATATAAATATATATAAATATCTTGGATCCAGGAATGAAGTTCATTTTTTTCCCCTCGAAAATGCAATGTAGTTCTATTTTGCCTTTAAGATTGTTCAAATCCCATGTGTATATACAGATTCCCTTACAAATTAATGGTGTTCTTGGCCAGCTGTTTAGCCAGGGAATATTAGCCATAATGAAATGAAAAGTTATATTCCCGATCATCACAAAAACAAATAAATAAATATAACGTTTTCTGATCTTTTTGAGGTTTATGGCATGTGCTCTGTGGATTATGTCGAATCTGACATTCTAGTCACGTTGTTACCTGATCTCAGCATTACTACTCATAAAACTTAAAAGAGACCGAGTGATTAGTGAGTTCCTTTTTTTCCCTTTTTTTTTTTTTTACCATGTGATTATACTGTCTAAGATGATCATAAACGGATATTGAATGTAACCCTTAATTTGTTGACTTTCGATCTCTTGGTCTATATAACAAAAGCCGACTGAATTATTATACACGTTGTGCTGCTGATCAGTTATATAAGTTATGTATTGTTCCCAAATTTTTCAGCCAGGCCCAGTTGATATTGTTCCTATATACGCGCTATAAATATATATATTATGTTTATATATGAAGTTTTAGTTTTAGGTGATAATCAGTTTTTTGTGTTGCTTTTTCTTTCTGTTTCATCTCATGGAGCCATATTCTTTTAGCCCCTTGCTTCTGTGTGTGTGTGTATATTATACGTGCTGCATGTATATACGTGTTTTATATAGTACTGTAATTAAAATTGTTGATATTGGAACTTAGGACTCGTTCATTTTGCCGATTCGAGTTTTCAATTCAAGTTTAGAAGTGACTTTATGTGAGAGCTTCCAACTGTAGCAAAAAAAAAGTTAGATGTGACTTTTGTAAGAGCTTTTAACTGTAGCAAAATTGAAATTGAAAACTCGAATCGATAAAATGAATGAGGCCTTAATTACCATAGTCAACGAATCAACTTTACATAATTGTACGCTATAAATCTACTAGAAATGTAGATTCTGATCTAGAGAAAGTTACATCCTTATTTACACATTTATGTTTGCATACAATACACATAGTCCCAATTCTTATAACAAAAATAAAAAATAAAAACCAAGATAAATATTACGAGCCTGAAGAGATTACCTGATTTTACGTTAACACTTTTGAATCTTTTAAATAAAAAGCGAGTGAGGATAACTAGAATTGGGGGTGGGAAAAACATCTCAACCATGTTGGCATCTAAATCGCACTAAACCCCGCTCAAACATTGTATTTAAAATAAGAAAGAAAAAAAAAATTAAGGATAACATATACGTTAAAAGGCTAATAACACAATGCCAAAAGAATAGAAAACCAAAGAAGGGAAAAGGGCAAAAATGATCCTAAAAAGCCAAATAAAAAAACATTCGGGTGGTATATTTTCTCAATTAAAGATCAATAAAGGCCTCATTAAAACCTTGTTTCGGTTAAATTTTTAGAAATATTTTATTTTATTATTTTGGAAATTTTCTGAGATTTCAAGGACTTTCAATTATAAGATCACCCAAAGACCAAAAAAGTTCATGAAAAAAAAAGGGCTAGTTTACTGTTCGGTCAATATACAAGTGCCCGTCCCTTCCTACACTCAAAGAAACAAACAAGACTGCATTTCCATTATAAATCAACACAAGAGGTTAAACATCGTCAACTAATCTTCCAAATTAGGTTAATTGCTTCTCCCAGATTGTCTCCACCTGTGACTAACTTTCTTACTAATTATAAAGTCATGATTGAAAACTTCCTCTCTAGTCACATTAATCTTCTTCTCACACAAATTAAATTAATCACAAAAACAAATTAAAAGCGTATATATATGTCTCTTTCTTAATCCTTCTTTTAACCTCCTTCGAAAAATGACAAGTACCCCCTCGTTGTCGTTACTGTTTTCCCCTACAATATTACCTACATCATCACCAGCTCCTTGTAATAAGGGTTGGACTTTGAAATTTTGCCCCCTATTCAAACTACATTTTAAATTTATAAACAAGCTAATTATACACGTATTCATTCATTCTAGAACTGAGAAAATAATTTTTTTACGAAAAAAAAAATGCTCTTGAAAATGAAGTTTTCTTTATATGTTTCTGAATCATCAAGCAATAGAGTTTTCACTCCCTTTTTTGTTTGTCAGAGACGAAAGACAATGTTTATGACCAGAGACCAAGTCATTGTCAAGTATAAGCATCTAGGATATATATATATATATATATGTATGTATATAATATAATCTATATTACAAATTTAGCATCATCAACAACAACTAATTAATTAACTGACATGATCTTATTGGATATTTTCTAGATTCAAATCTTGTAGAGTTCATCATCTCACTATTTTCCAAGTATATGACATGATCTACTAGTAAAGACACCATTGTTTGGTTAATAGCTTATGGACTTATATTTCAATGACACCCCCAAAAAATTATATATATTTGTATATATATATATAATATATGTGCAAGATGAATTTAGTATTTTTGTAGATTGAGAAGGGAACAAAAGAAAGCTTATAATTAGTTATCTGGTAATCATCTACACACGTGCAATGGCCCCCATATGCAACCTGGGTGTCGGCTTGACTGGTCTATAGAAGAACACATTTTAGCCATTTTCCAGCAATTTTGTTTCTTCTTTCTTTTAATATTACCAACCAAAATATTGTCCTCATGACGAACTCTCTTTAAAAATATTGCAAGAGATTATATAATATAGTATATATAGTTCTTTTCTATCTGGGAAAAGCAAACGTACGTTTTTTGTCTTAAATAATAATAACTCAAGTTTTTGGCTGATTCTTGCTTAATTAACCTAACGTATGTGTCCCAAGAAAATGAGAAAACCGAAAAAGAAAGGACAAAAAATAAAAAATGTAAAGTATCACCTAATATAACTGCGGTAGTAGATCATTCTCAAACACTAACTGATCAGAAATAAAAAAAAATTACATTAGATCTGTCTCGTTCACTTCGCAGATTTAAATTTTCAATTTAAGTTGAGATGTGACATTTTCTGAGAGCTTTTCACTGTAACAGAAAAAGTTAAATGTGACATTTTCTGAGAACTTTTTACTGTAAAAATCTAAAACTGAACATTCGAATCCATAAAATAAACAAGACTATAATATACGTCAACAAGTTATTTTTCTTGTGTCTTTATATGAAACCTAAAAAAATAAAAAAATAAAAAGACATTGGGTGCTAATTAAGTAATAATTTGTAAGGTTATTATTGACCATAGTCTTGTAAGTTTCCTAGTTCACTCACTGACATATTTGGCTGGCACGCCATTCCACAAGAAAAATTATGAATTAAAAAAAATTATAAATATAGAAGAGAGCATGACTCTAGTTTTATCGTTTTGCTAAAGTTCTTGGTGGTGATGACGTGGAGGTGGCTCCAGTGGGACCCGCAGGGTCTAAATGCATGTTAAAAATGAAAGCGGCATTCGTGCGGCGTGTCAACATCATAATTGAGATGCTTGCTTGCATTATCATTTGGGGTCCCCTTTTCCTATTGGGCACGTGCACTGCACCGCCAATCCCTAGGAATATTTAAAATATATTTTGTCGGCTGTTCCTCCACTTTTGTCTTCTTTTGTTCATCCATCTTCTTTCATTTTTCTTCTTGACCGTCAAAATTCAACAGGGAGTATATAAGATTAAAAAAGATAAATTACTCATAGTTTTTTATTTTTAATTGTTAAATTTATATTAAAAATTATTTATTATACATATTTTTTAAATCTAATCTTATTTTAATTAGATTTAACGTTTAAACCCTATTTACTATTGTTTCAAAGTTTTAATATATCTTTTTATCTTTTGTCCTTTTTTTGGTTTTTTTTACGTGAGATCCTCTCTTAACTTTACAAGTTTGATAAAAAGGTAAAGCCAATTATTCTCTAGTTCTTGTTGAGAAATAGATTTAGTTGAACATACTATCTCCAAATAGAACCAAATTAGACATGTCATGTTGGATTTTAAAGGAAGAAATGTATGAATTAGGGGTTTATGAATCGAAAAACTTTGAAATTTGGAATTGTATTTAGAAGGTTATGAATGTCAATTTTAGATGGATGAATTGGCTGTGCCCAATGCCCAGAAGAGGGAGGATCTTTGGGGGTTTTTTTTTTTTTTTTTTTTTTTTTCTCTTTTCAATTTTGCCTTCCAATAAGGAGGAATTGTATTGAGGACCTTGCTGAGGTTTTTCTTTGAGTTATGGTGGGTTCTTAATTTAAAACTGTGTAACAATTAATTATTTTTATTTCATATTCTACGATATAATTCTTTTTTATTACTCCACCAATTAATAAGCAATGTTCTTGTAAAGCATTCTATAGCTCGAGGTAAGTTAGAATCTTATTCTATACAAATATAAACATTAAATTCATTAAAAGAAAATAAACCACTAAAATGCTATTAAAATAGTGGGCTGGAATTTCGATTAAAATTCTATCTAATAATTCGAAGGAAATTGGATAATTCGTGGTTCAAGTTTTTTTTTTTTTTTTTTTTTTTTTTTCCTTCTTTGTAAATGAAAGATAACAAGATATCCCAAAAGTTTTTTTTTTCTTTTTTTTTAATTAATTAGCGCTTCAACTCTGAACCTAGCTTTAGAACTTAAGGAACTAAAAGTTATAAATTAATAAGAGCTTGAGTTGTTATTAAAAATGATCTCAGAATCTAAACCTCTTTTCTTCCAATTAAGAGTCAAATACTTCGTGTTATAGGCTTGCATGTTATATATAGATTCCACTAATTATAGGAGGTGGCACCAAATGATTGGTTTAATTCTGCAAAACAATCCCAAGTAATAAAAAGTTGAGCCTGTTCAATGAATACTGAAAGGTCCAAAAGTAAAAAATAAATAATAAATAATAAATAAAAGTGAAAGTAAAAAAGTGGTTCATCAGCAGATTTAAAACCTCTTTAGACTTATGATATATTGAAGAAAAATATTGCTCAGGGGGTTGGAGTACGATTATAAGATATAAATAGGATAACACTTTCATAGTCGATTTTTGTTTGTGTCAGAAAATTAGTAATAAACAAGAATCTAATTGCTTAGAAAATTATGTACACATATCTAATCCTGACCTTATTTTTAATTGATTATTTTGCAGTATTATAATTGTTTACCGTACATTTTTAGCACATGCGTTGCACTTCTCACCACTGTATAAATATTTAAGACAGTGATAAAAAATGGTGGCATTGAGCATTATTCATGTATATGAACAATAAGACGAACGCATATATATATATACACGCAGTACCATATCTTGCATTTAACTAATTGATATTTTCTTTTAATAAAATAAGTAAGAATTTAAAAAAAAAAAAAAAAAAAAAAAAAAAAAAAAAAAAAAAACCTAATTGAGTACTTGACTAATTAGTTATAGAAAGAATAATTAAGGTTAAGAATGAGATAAAGGGAATTATTTGTGCGGGTTCAACTTGGATTAATTAGCTTTTTGCATTCATTTAAGCGTAATACACGTCCCGGAAATCTCTTTGTATAGAAACAACCATTGGTGTTAATATTTTAGAATAGTACTTTATCATACTTAATCTTAGTCTTTTTTTTTTTTTTTTTTTGAAAAGAGTAATCTAAGTCTATTTTAGTCAGGCTACATGTGTTTATGTTTTTTGAAAAGATTAACCAAGTACTGTTCACAGTAAGATGAATTAATCGCTAGAAAGGACGAGTCCAAGCAATCGGCAACTCTATTGCCTTCTTTATTTTACATCTACTATATATATATATATATATATATATATACACACACACACACACACATAACAAATTGGCAGTACTAAACTTAATCTCTAAAACTTCACTATAAGTTTTTTCTGGTTTTCGACATAATGCACATCTTGTTGAATATGACGCATGCAAATGGACTGGCTTTAGATTTTTTATTTAATTTTTTTTTTTTCTGAGGACCGGGACTGCCTTAAAAAGTGCACTTAAATTTTCCTTTTAAAAGTATATACAGAAAGGATATATACAGATTGGGGGGTTTTTTGTTGTGTCCTCTTTAAAAGCAAAATTACTCGGACCATTCTCTATACTATTATTGTCCAAAGGTAGAATATATTTCAAGAATCTCTTTTATAAGCATGCCTTCTTGTCTCCAAAATCTTTCTACTTCCTTTTGTAATTCCCTTGCTCAAAGTGGCCAACAAGTACAACCTAGTGGAAGTCATTATCCATTTCTGCGATAATGGCTGCCAATGAGGTCCATGCCATGCACAAACTCCTCTTCATCAGACGTCCAATACCATTCATGATCATCATATATATATATATATATATATATATATAGGCTCCTTTATTTCCCATGCTAATTGTAACGATACGTGTAACACTGCAATTGGGAAATGATTTCAGGTTTTGTTGTTTTTTTTTTTTTTTGATAATTACTTTAGGTTATAAACAGTGCATTTCTACACACAGATTATCAGTATTTCAAAAATAATATGTATTATATAGTATAGGGATTATGCTATTGCAATTTGTATACATACATATATACAAATATTGTTGGCATTGCATGTTTGAGAATTTTGGACAAAGTGGCCTACATAATCACTAGAAAGGATGAGAAGCAACTCACATATATATTGTCAAATCAAGTTGTATTTACGAATACTAAATATATCTTAGCATTCATCACACCCTGTCTACACAAAACAATACATATAGTTTGCCATTAATAACAAAAGTGTGTGTATATATATATGTATGTATATATGTTTCTTGGTTGTACGATGAACTTATATATGTAGTGAAAAGATGAACTTAATTGAAAAGAGGCAAAAGAACAAAAAAAAAAAAAGGGAAAGAAATAGTTGGAGTGTCATTATTGAGTTTGGGATGTGGGACCAAAATGCACAACTTTGAGAGGTCTACATGTTGGCAGCTATGGGTGACAGACGAAAGTGATTAGTGATAAGATAAATATAATATTAATTAATGCCTATTTATACAGTACTATTGCTCGACAAACCGTGACCTGCAAAGCTTAAACAAATTAAAAGATTAGAAAAGAGAAGTACTAGTATAGTACTGTTACTCTTTTTTGTCCCTCTCTAATTATACTATATATCATCTTAGCGGTTCACTTGGTTTAGTGCTGTGTGTTGTACTGTTGTATTCCAGTGTCACTATCTTTTGTTTCATTCAATTAATTTTTGGAATATATGCCTTTCTTTTCTTTCCCTGAGTTCTATTAATGGTTTCTTTACGTTTTTTATTACCTGTCCTTAATCACTATTATGATTCCAACAATCACTATGTCAAGTAATACACATTGTCAGCAATAAGTAAGTACAATTAACCAAATGAGCTGATTAATTAATTAATATAATCTGACTAGCTGAACCTTTTTATTGCGTACTGTTTAATAAATACTAATTGCATCCCTCAATTTCATAATTTAGAGGGAACAAATTAAGATGTTCCCCTAAAGCTTCTTAGACTTAATTTAGTCAAGCCAGCTGGATAGATAAAGAATATAAGTTTTTGACCTGACCTTCTTATGAATCAGTATTTCATTGTGACATAGGTAATGCACCTTATAAAACTAAAACGAGTAGGAGATTAATTAGTAGCGTACCTCGCATAATTACAAGATTAAATTGTCTAAATTAGATGGTTAAAACTTAAATTCATATCTAATATTACTATTTTGATAGGGTGTGGGGTCAATGACTCCTAGCTACTTTACTAACAAAAAATAAAACTAACAGCATTCAAATCTTAATAAATTTATACACACTTACGCACCCAACCATAGCCTCAACTAGAATCTGATCCTATATTTTGAAGATGATCAAAATGGATTCTATATAATCTTCATTTTTTTCCCTCGAGATTTACTTTATTGGAGCTGTCATCTTGTCTTTCTTTCTTTTATTTTTATTTATTTATTTTTAATTCTAAGTTAACTATTTCTTATGTTTATTCTTTGAAAGTCAAGCAAATATATATGGTTTCATTCCCAATTGGCCTATTTTAGTTCAACAACAACAAAAAAATGTAAGATTATCATTACCGATGAGCAAATTATTAATAAATTGTCTTCTTTTCAAAATTCAATATAAAATATAATTCCTTCAATGTTCCAAATAGAAATCTTCAAAATGCTTCCAAGATTCCCAAGAAACCTCACTAGCTTTAGAAATATTAATCATGCGCGCATATGGATAATCTTGGACTGACAAGGTGAAACATTACTTCTCAAAGGTTCACAGTACTTCACATTAAATTTCTGTGCCTAATTTTACATTTTTGGCAGGTCTATGAAATGGAAGGTTTTTCTTCTTGTTATATGAAAGGAGATTAAAAGTTATCCTTTAAGAATCTAGACAAATAAACAATAACTAAATGGTTAGTAAGTCAAGTAATTAAGAATATTAGAAGAATCGTGATTTCGAAAAGAAAAAAGAACCACCTAGTTAAGATTGGAAGGGGGAAAAAAAAGTTATATATATACTGCACGATTTACATCTTTTCCATATGACTATATTCATATGGTAATAATTTAGCCCCACATTCTTCTGGATTCAGGTAGCTAGATTAAATGTAGCTGCAGTTATCACGTATATATATATATATATATATATATATAGGGGCTAAATATATTTATTTAATGTTTAAGAATGAGCACATAAAACCAATCATCAAGCAAACACAAAATTGGGTTTGGTTTGTGTTATAGTTCTTTTGTCGTATAACAATATCGAATGGGAATCTAATTTCAAATCATCAAAAACATTTAAGATGGATGGTGAGAGGGTTTTGTCCGCTTATAAAAGGGGAAAAAAATAATGAAATCTGTACCCCATTAAGGGAACCTAACGTAATTAAGTATTCAATTATATGATCTATCATCCTCCTTCTTGTAATTATAAACATGGTGATAAACTCATAATTGCACAAAGCATAGAGAACAAAAAACTCACACACAAAAGAAAAGAAAAGAAAAGAAAAGGAAAAAAAAAAAAAAAAACTCCCAGAACAATTAATTTCATCAATTCATCAAGATGACAGGTTCTGGTTCTCCTTGTGGAGCCTGCAAATTCTTGAGAAGAAAATGTGTTAGTGGTTGTATATTTGCACCTTATTTCTGCCATGAACAGGGAGCGACCCATTTTGCAGCTATTCATAAGGTTTTCGGTGCAAGCAATGTGTCAAAGCTACTGTCTCACCTGCCGGTGACTGACCGTTGCGAAGCGGCGGTCACGATCTCTTATGAAGCTCAGGCGAGACTTCAAGATCCGATCTATGGCTGTGTTTCTCATATTTTTGCTCTTCAGCAACAGGTTTAGTGTATACTTTTTTTAACCCTCAAAGTACTTACAGTTAAAGAATGGAAAAAACCTAGTAAATTTTTCACTTTACCATTTAGTTTCAATTGCCTTAATCAATCCTTTTGGTTTAATGTTTAATTGAACTCTTGGCAGGTTGTTAACCTACAAGCACAATTAGCTTCTCTCAAGGAGTTACAAGGAGCTCAAAGCTTTACCAATGCCTCTGGAACAGTAAACCCTAATGGAAAATTCTGCGGAAAAGTTCTTTCTCAGCATCCTCGGCAAGATTTCCACGGTTGGCTTGATTTACAAAGTTCAAACACAACGCCCCAGTTCACATCAAACTTGAGCCATGAAAATAGGGTTGTGAATCCAAGCCCTGTGGGGAATAATTACGCCGAATATTCACTAATCCCGGACGAGAATGTCTCGTATGGCAGCTTTGAAGAGGCCAATTCCTTTTCCATGTCTTCTCTTGAGATTCAACCAAACAACAGGCAATTATGGGCTTTCCATGATTCCGATGAGCTTCAATCAATGGCTTTTGGCTATCTTTAGAATTCGTGGAAAGGGACTTATGATCATATTCATGCGTGAGTGCAAGATATCATGATCGATCGGTCGAAGACGACCTTTTCCAATTTTTAATTGCTGTTGATCATGAATGCCCTGAAACATGCACTTTTCTTGCTGCTATAAATAAAAGCTAGGAACCCTAGAAATGTTTATACAAGTCATGGAAACCCTATATAAATTAGTCCACCCTACAGGTTTTCTCTAGTGTAATCTCTCAAAAGGAGGGTAGATTAATTTTAATACTGTAATTCTCTGACTGCAGAGTAATCTGTTTTTTTGATTGAGCAGCTATATATATATAGTTCTTTTTGTCAATGAACCCTACCTACTGACTCTAAAAAATCTTTCATAGCCGAAAAAAAGGGAAAAAAAACAGGTGTTTTCCAATTCCTTTCATCGTCGACCTATTGATGTGTTGCATTGACAAATATTTGATCATCTTCTCTTTAATGAAATCTAGGTATAATGATATATGCATGAGCCTTATAATTAAGCAAATGATCATATACTAATTAATTATAAGATCAATTCCTTTAAATGAGATTTCAGAGCATGGTTCGGTGCATGCAGGTTTGCTTGTGGACTGTGTTTTTAGCCCTGCTAACTTAATTAGCTTTTCTCAACAAATAAAAATATAATTAGATTAATAAAACGCTTCAATACTAGATGATGAAATTGTACGGTGTATGATCATCAGCAAACATGTAAGGAACGATATTGGGGAGGTATATTTAAACTTGAATGTATAAATAGATATATATATATATATATATGTATGTATATACATATTTGCCTTTCTATACGTGTATACATTTATACATAGCTTACATTCATTTATACTGTAGTTATTGATTAAAAGTAAACCCTTTTTTTATGTGATTGATTCAAGGAAAACCTCTTTCAAGCACCATTTTTGTTGTTTATTTTTCTAATTAGTTAATTTAGTCTATCTTCTCTTACGATAAAATTCTATATTGATTGAGTGCTTTCATATACTTTGACGTTGTTCTTGCCTGAAGATCAATGAATTTGCGCTCTTTTACATATATGAGGTAATTGACTCTTGATATTATACATATTCTATATATACAGGTGTGCGTGTAATTAAACTAAAAACTTCTTGTTGCGAAAATTACTTTCACAAGAACATTGATCTTTAGTGGAAATATTTATCACTAATGATATTGTAAAGTCTTTTGATTACACTAATTTATTGCAAAATTCATTATGAAGAAATATTCATTACACACACACACACACAAACACATATATACATGCGCTGATTGTGGTTTTTGGCCAGATTATATCTCATAACATTGTTGAGACTTTTTTATTCAAGTTCATGATCTACTGCAACGCAGAAATGTAGCTGTCGTATCTGATGATGTTATAATCCAGCGAACTAGGTTATGACTTTAGTATATATAAACATCTCTACTCAAATAGATTATATTCAGTAGTGCTACTTTTAATTGCTTGAATGTCACAGTACAAATTAACATATAAGTATATATCACCCTGTCTTCATGTCTATTATATTTCATATATTGCTCACTAATACGACACTAGTGTTTCATTAGTTGAAATTAATTTGTCTTAGATTCATGATAGAAATAATTTCAGGTGGGCTCTTATTAGATTGTTTTCAACGTAGAAGTGGAACAAAGCCATCTAATTAAGATCACAATCATGTAGTTAAAGGTTGAAGTTTCTAATTCACTTAATTTGCATTGTATCATATATGTATCCAGATCTTAGTCGTACAGATTGGTGAAGAAATGTATAAATATAGTGGTAATCAGATTACAAAGAATAGGATGCTCAACATTTTGAGAGACATATTAATTGGAAAAGCATAAGTAGTAAAGGAATTATATATATTGATAAGCGGGTGATCGATTACAAAATGTTCTTGTGTTGACATTAATTATCGGGATGAGTACAGCACAAAGGTTTTGAGTTGAATTTGGCCATGAAATTGGGTAGCTTTACTATAAAGAAATAGTTGTTTTTGCCAATAATAAAGTTCTTACTTTCTGTCTGGGGTGTCGACAATTGAGCAATATTATATTCAATTCTTTCGAAAGAGAATATGCTTTTCTGTGAGTAATATGGAAGTTCAATCTTTATTGGTCATGACTCATGAATAATATTGTCTTTGCCCGGTGGAGCATTGTATGTTCTTGGAAATCAGTTGTACTCTTCCGTCTCTATATATATAATTTGTTGCCACTTTTCATTGCCTTGAAATAATGATACTAAATTCAAGGTTGAATATGCACACATGAAGCAAAGTAAAACAACCCTACTAACAATTACAATAAAGGTCCTTCTAAAGTAAGGCCTATTATAGATGGTGTACGGTTTTGATCTTAAGTCTAGTTAAAATCACATTAAAATTAAAAAATATGTAAAATGTATAATTTTTGACACTTATATGACAGTCGAAAAATAAATAACTATTGATGGTTTATTTTTTATGTCGTAAAAATCTCCTTACAATAATAAACCTACAGTTATTTTCAAGGTAGAGAAAGAGAGAATTACATCAATAACCGGTAACTATCTATAATTTATATATTCGTCTACTTTTCTCTTCTCCTAGCTAAGTTGTAAACGGTAGCTATCTCTAGCTAGTTTATATTCATCTACTTTTTTTTTTTCCCTAACTAAAGTTAGAATTCCTTTTTTTTAAGGAAATTTATTTAAAGATGTCGGCCATGTTTGGAATTGATTCCCTTTTTTACGTTTTTCGAGAAAGAAAAAATAAAAACGTTTTCAAAATGGCATTTGGCGCAATACAGACAAAAAAGGGAAATAAAAATGATTTTTTGGTTTAGTGTAAAATGAGAGAAAAATGAAAAATAACGTTTAATCATTTTTCATTTTTTGTTTTTGTTTTCTCTTTTCTCGAGCAGAAAGAAAGACATTAATGGGTTTTTTTACACTGAAAATAATGTCTTGATAAAACTACTAAACGCATTTTTAAAAATAATTTCTGTCTGAAATTGAAAACGTTTTCATTTTCATTTTTATACAAAAAATAAAATCATTTTGAAATGAGTTCCAAACGCGCCGTCGTTTTTTTCTTTTGAAATACGAGCATGCAACTCCAAAAAAGGCTAAGAAAAAATACTTTTTAAATTTGGAATAGATTCGTTTGTAATGCAAAGGGAAAAAAATAAACTTATTCATTTCAGGGTAGAACTATTAATACAAATGAAACGTTTTTTTTTTTTTTTTTTCCTCTTTTAACTTCTACTCACTATTATATTCTACTCAGTCGTATGTCGCTATTCATTTCTTTTCCTTCTTGCTAAGCAGCTGAAAGAGAGTAGCAGCCTAACAGGTGATGGGAGCGGAAAGTAACCAAAACAGGCCCGTGTGGGTTGGGTTCTTAATTATTCTCCTATGGATATAGACGAGACAAAAGCCCATTAATAGCCCAATATAGCAAATAGGGTGTTTGAGTGTACACAAATTCCTAGTTTTTAAGCATAGTTACTCATGTGGGCTTAAAATTTTTAACAATATTTGAGTGAAAATATTTCTCTAAATTTCCCCAGGTAATGTTTCGGGCACCAAATTACTTATCATGGTAATGTGCGTTTCCTTATTATAATATAATAGTAAATCATATACAAGTTTAGTATGCATATTTCATTTAATTAATTAAATATTAATGTTTATTGTCACATGATCATTTAATATCTAAAGTTGATCAACAAGTTGATGCGCTTGCATTATTCTGTATGCATTCATGATGTTAAATTTCAATGATAAAGTGAAGTAAATTTTTACATTTTAGTAAAATATACTCGTCAATTTGTTGATTCAGCGAATCAAAAACGAAAATTAGGAGACAAATCTTACACAAAAAACACCATTCGATAATTTTTATAAATCAATATCATCGGTAAGTAGTGTCATCAAAAAAAAAAAAAAAACTATCTTTGATTTATTACTATTTTTTTTCCTTTAAAGGAGTTTTGTTACTGGGAATTGTTAAATTAAAACCCAAAGACATCGATGGTGGTTGAATGTAACCTTTATTAACATTGAGTGGACGGAATCATAATACAACTTTAGTGAACCATACAAAAGACATAAAAGCTTCCTAAAGCATACAAAAACACTCTATTTGGTCATTTTCAGACAAGACACGGCACAAAGCTCAATGATTTGAAATCATATTAGACCAAGATATTAAAAGTGCTGCAATGACCAAACTTCTTTTTTTTTTTTTTTTTTTTTTTTTTCCTTTTTTTTTTTTTTTTTTTTTTTTTTTTGCCATTTTATCTTTATCTTTTCATTTCATATATATTACTCTTGCACTATGTTTTAGTAAGAGTGACAGTTAGTTTGTAGATATAAAAGTCCCATCTGGCACGTCACTAATCCCAATGATCTGATTGGCTCGCATTGCACGTGTGCGTGTGTACACATATTCATCAGTCAAGTTTTGTTTTATCTTTTGCAAACCCCATGAAAAAAATAATAATAATTGGGTCCCTAATCCTGCTTAATTTTCCTTTACAGTCTGCTTTCCTTTAAATTTCCAACTCTTTAATTTCCTTTACTCTTTATTATTATTTTTTTATCTAAATTATTGCCTAATTTTCATTAAAGAAAAGGCGAATAATTTTTTGTTTAGAGGAAAAATGCCAATAAAAAAAAATTAGCTTGTACAAAAGTTTATTGGGGTTGTTATTTTGCAATAAAACTCAGAAAAAGTTTAAACTCAAGTTACAACTTTATTTAAGTTCACGTTCTTTTAAGTTTCAACTTTATTCAACTTTACTCAACTTTATTCAAGTTACAACTTCAACTCAAGTTATAACTCAAATTCAACTCAAAAATTACACTCAAGTTACATTCCAAAAGAATAACCTCCTAAATTTCGTACCCTTTAAGAGAAAAAGAAGCATCTGTGACAGTTTTCAAACCCATGCAATTTCATGTCTTTAAGAGGAAAACTTTGGCAAATACCCTTTCTTTGAATACTTGCAAATTGATCGCCCTAACTTTTATAACTATTTTAGAGGTATACCACTATACCAGAGTTGATCAACACTTTCTTGTCTTCTTTTTTTGGTTCTTATTTCCACTTTTTGGCGACATCTTTTTCTCTCCTTGAACTCACATTCAACTAATGATCACTCATTACTCATTTAACAAATGGTTCTTTGGAATAATTATTTCTTTTTAAACTAGGTGCAACTGATGGAGTACTCCAATGGGGAATGTACATATAATATATAAAAATTAATTCTTAAATTTTATACCATTTCTTTTTTTTTTTTTTTTAATCTCTCTTCTCTCCAAATTGTGATTGTTTAATGCCAAAGAGCTGGAATAGACGAAGTGTGAAAGTGGTTACAAGCCGCTTGACCAAACTAGTTATATAGAATAAGTTTTCGTGCCACTGTCATGGGCTCCAAGAACATGGAATTAAATATTTCAATGTGGCTTGACTGAGGATATTTATTCTCCCATTCTTTTTTTTTTCTCATTTTTTTATCCAAGGTATAAAAATATATATAAGATTGTTCAAGACTCCAAATGGGCAAAAGTCTTCATGTGGAGATATCGATGTCACCCAGGTAGCAGATCATATAGTCCAATAGAAGTAAATTAACCAAAATTAGTCATCTAGCTAGCAAATGAGCTGTATTCATCTTATACGGATTCAAATCACCTGTTTAATTACAGCTCATTTGGTATATGAGTTCAAACTAAAATTTAAATTAAGATTCTTGATTATGATTTTTGATATTTTTTTGTAAGAAAAAACACTGTAGTAGAACTAAAAATCATGAGTTTGCACTACATTACCTTAGTGTTTCTCATGTTGTCTAACCAATCAAATCATGAGACGCCATTCAAAAAGTTTAAAATACTTTTAACTGATATTCTCATGCAAAAAATGCTTGAATCAATTAAATGTCATTAAAAATAAGGTAAATTAGTCACCATTTGGGATACTAAAAATTGAACAGATAATTTGAATCCATCTTATAAGGATCAATATGCAGTTGAAAACTTATTCTTTGGGTAATTAATTATTTGCGTAATTTAATTATTAGTATCAATCTATATATTGATAAGTTTGAACGGCATGCAACAAAACGAATAGTATACAGTACTGTTGTTCGTAAGATTACTATATGAGGTTTAAGTACAAGTGTTGTCAAGAAGATAAATTATTATGATCGGCATTTTTACTTCAAAACCATGCCAATAATGCTGTAATTTCATGTCCTGTTATTTTTGGTTTGCCAATGATGTTGTAATATCTTGTCCCATACTTCTTTCATTTTTGGTCGTTTTCTACTATTGTAAATAAATTATTGATTGCATGCAGTACCATAACACATTAATTGGAGCTACAAAATGACTCAAACTAGCATATATATAGCATATTACACATAACATATATATATATATAGTTCTCGGTGTGTTTATTAACATTAATGAATTAATCTGAAAGATGATCTTATGATGAATGGATTCACTTGCGTACGTGCAATGAATTGATGAATTTAAGTTGTCTGGATCGTGGAGAAAAGAGAATGTTTTGAAAGATTCTGAGGGGAACAAATAAGGATGATTTCGATATTTATTATTTACTGATGCAAATTAGTAAGAAACAAGCCTAATTTATTTCAGGCAATTAAATTATAAATTTATCAATTTTCTTAGGAGAGGAAGAACCGAACGACTAGCTTCATCAATTGTATATATGATGAAATATGCAAATTAGGGACTAACTAATGATGTAGTCCTGTGTATCCAATCAAGGGAACATTTTGTCTACATATAGGAATACAAAATCATAGTTAATAATATATAAGAATTCAATTAGACTACTAATGTTAGGTGAACCTACTAATTAGGACATAAACCCCAAACAGGTGGGGTCCATTAAGTACTCACCACCTCTTGCCGTGTTTGCTTTGAGCAATAATGATAGCATTCACTTCTTCATATCGCAAATCCCCATTTCTGTAAAATATTTCAAAGCAAAAAATCATCATGTCAACCTAGCTAGCTAGGGGGATGTATCCCTCTGAAAGGGCACATTATTAATCTTGTGGCTTAAGGATATTATCAAAGAAAATCTACGTGCCCTAAAAAGATTCCACGTATGACTTTTTTTGGTTTTGGTTTTGGTTGAGTAAATAATAGAGGGCTCTCAAGTGAATTTAATTAATTTTGTATTAGTTTATTAGTGTTACCAATAATAACGTCAAGTTAAAAGCACGAGTGCAATTTATTTTTAATTAATTCATGATAAGGACATGCAATGAGACCAATCATGCATATGTTGCTTAAGATTAAGTAAATTGAAGGTTAATTAATTAGACTAAGTCTTGGGATTCTCCTTCAAAATTGTCAAGCTAGGCTAGCCTAACTTACTTCTCTCGAACTTATCATAATTGCATGGACATTTCACACCTGAAATTAGCTATTTTTCTCTAACTTGATAGGACAATTACTATAAACAAATCAAGATAATTAACCGGCCCAGATTCCAAGTTTTACTTTTAGAAATGTCAAACATATATATATATATATATATATAGTGCTCTCTGTTATTGTGACTGAGTAAAAACTATATTATCGTTTTAAGTAAAATAAGGTATTAACTCGCATGTACACCTTACTAGCACCACTATGTGCCAAAAGATACATAATAAATCTAGAACTACCTTCATAAAAAAGATGAATAATATCCCAATATTTTATTTCTAATCAGAAAGAGAGGTAACAGTTAAGTTTTGATTTAACAAGAAGAAAACGCCTACTTTTGACTCATGGAGTTGCTGTAATTTTCCTTGGAGAGATGATCATATATGGCTATAGCTAGCTAGGCTCTCGGTTATGTACATTCATCTGGGCGCACAACTCATCATGCTAATCATCAATCACGCATATGATCATGATTAGGATGGTGATGATGATCATGATCGTGATTCAGTAGCTAGCTAATTATCAAGTTAGTTCCTCATCATTCTGAAGGCCAAAGCTTGAAGCTCACCCAAGTCACCGTTATAATTAGGTCTCTTCCTAGAAGTACAAGCTTGAACCAAGAAATCCTCCGATGATATTGATGATCTGCCGGCGCTTTGTATCTCCCGATGAGCGTTCATGATCATCGCATCATGAATATTGTTGTTGTTGTTGAGGTCCACCGACTCCAGTGAGCTCTGAGGCGAAATGGGGTTCATATTGTTGCAGTAATTTTGATATTGGCTTGGAAAGTTATTATTAGCCGCTGAATTAACATCGTTGACGTTAAGATTTATTCCTGGCCATTGATTCTCTAGGCTTCGTGAATGATCAATGAGGTTTTGAGCAAGTTGAGCTTTTGCTTGCATCAGTTGGGATTGCAGAAAAAAAAAAAAAAAAAAAAAAAAAAAAAAAAAAAAAACGGAGAATGAGAGAAGAAATAAGAATTGTTTCCCAATTGCGCCTATAACAACAAAATTCTACTTCTTTCTATAGCAATTATCTTGACCAGATCACATGTTAATGTTGCTAACTTATAAAGCGGGAAATAGATCAGAAGAAGAGAATTTAAGAAGAAGGGTTTATTAGACCATTAGGACAAAGGACACTAATTGGTAGAAGTAGACTTCTAAAAATTTTCAAAACCTAATAATGAAAATTTTCTCCATAACCCAAAAAAAAAAACCCTACTGAGAATTAGCTACATATGTTTTGAGTTTAGGAAGAAAATTGGAACACGACAAAACACAACATTATTAAAAAAATAAAAAATAAAAGTTTCTAGCTCCAATTAATTGAGAAATATAAGTTAAACCTGTTGTTGAAGGGCAAAAATGTGAGCGACACAACCATAAACGGGGTCTCTAATCCTGGCTTGAGCTTCATAGGCAATAGTGACAACAGCCTCGCAGCGATCAGGAACCGGTACGTGCAACAACAGCTTGGACACATTACTGGCGCCAAACACCTTGTGAATGGCGGCGAACCGTGCGGGTCCTTGCTCCGAGCAGAAGTACGGGGCGAATATGCAATCCGACGCGCACTTCCGCCGCAGGAACTTGCATGCCCCGCACGGAGATCCCGTTCCACCACTCCCCGACGACGCCATGGAAATCTGATCACTACGTATTATGTGGATGATCAGAAGTAGTACTAGATAGAATGAAGCGAGGGGGGGGAAAAAAAAGAGTACTAGATAGAGATGTAAGAAAGTGTGTTATGTCTATGTGATAAAAAATAAAAAAAATAAAAAAAAAATTGATGTGTTGAGGCACACGAGCACACTAGGAAATGGTGCACCCAAAAAAAAAAAAAAAGTTGAAGGAGGCTAAGTTTTGTGACTTTTGTCTATGGAGGGAATATGGGAGTGGCAAGTGACTAGGCTATTATATGGAAAGTGGGGCAAATCCATTGAAGTTAAGGAGCATAAAATATGGGGGGTTCTTATAAGGGCAAATGCGAGCCAAAAGTAAAAGAAGAATGGGGAACATGGAAGGCCCTTCGTGTAGTGTTCATAGGGAACATTTTTTTAATGGTTTAGACCGACTTTAAATGTTGTTTAATTATATACAATGCAATGCTTCATGGGTTTGATTTTGAATTCTCTTCTTCTTTTTTATTTCTTTTTTTTTTTTTTCCTTTTTTGTTTGCTAATATGTAATAAGTTTGGTTTTGGGTTTGGAGGGGAGGATGTGTTATATTTTCCGCCGAACGCCGCACCTGGGAACTGGTGTTATTTGTCGCCTTGTGTGGAGGAGTTGTTTGGGTGCCCTCCGTTGGTAAAACGCCCACCGACAACCACTATCAATTCAGACACCTTAAGCATAGTTTATGAAACATTTATAATGTGCTCAACAGGACAATTTTGGATGATCAGCTGCTGATTAAAATAATTAATTAGTAACATAAATTAAAGCCAATTGATATTGCTATGATTTTATTTGTTTATTTGGGAAATACCACCTGATGGTCCAAACCCATCTTCAGGGGTTAGCAAATTGATTTAATTAATTTGTGACAAGTTTGAGGTACCCCCATCAGCTGCAAGAGCATAAAAATGGGGTTAGATAAAGTAATGAAGCTAGTTAGTCTTTTAATTTTCGAGATTAAGATACCTTTATCTTTTAATATAGGGGAAGTTAAGGTAGACTCCATTTATAACATAAGACAAAGGATAAACAACTTAAAAGGTGGCAACAAAATTGCGTTACTTTTAAATGAGGCCATCATTTTCACAAAGCAACATCAGCACATTGCACTTGAAATGAAAATATTTGTACCCTTTTCACCAGTGACCTCAACAAGAAGCGTGATAAGATTTTTGGTCCAAAAAATCGTATTAAATAATATCAATGGCCGTTGCCTCTAATCAATGGTCTTTCTGCAGAGATTTAGTCAATCTTTTGGCCGTGTTTAGAATTTATCCCGTTTTTATTTTTCATGTTTTTCAAGAAAGAAAAAATAAAAACGTTTTTAAAACAGCGTTTGACACAATAAAGACAAAAACGGAAATGAAAACGATTTTTTAGTTTAGTATAAAATGAGAGAGAAATGAAAAACGACTTTTAGTCGTTTTTCAGTTTTTTGTTTTTCGTTTTCTCCTCTCTGGAGCAGAGAGAGAGAGACATTGATGGATTTTTTTATACTGAAAATAATCTCTTGATAAAACTACCAAACACATTTTTAAAAATAATTTCTGTCTGAGATTGAAAACGTTTTCATTTTCATTTTATACAAAAAATAAAATCATTTTAAAACGAGTTACAAACGCGCCCTTTAATTCTTCCTTGGCGATTGACGTAACGCCAATATAATATGGCCTCACTTTAACAGAAGCCCATGTTTCAAAATTAATTGCACTGCAATTGATAAAACTACCAAACACATTTTTAAAAATAATTTATGTCTGAGATTAAAAACGTTTTCATTTTCATTTTATACAAAAAATAAAATCATTTTAAAACGAGTTACAAACGCGCCCTTTAATTCTTCCTTGGCGATTGACGTAACGCCAATATAATATGACCTCACTTTAACAGAAGCCCATGTTTCAAAATTAATTGCACTGCAATATTCATGCATAGTGAAAGTTTATCATGGTTCAAGTGCAACCAAAAATGGTATGATTACCGGCTTGGCCTAAAGGGAAATTCACGCTCATCATAAGGTATAGAGTTTAAACTCAAATTTTAAAAATAATAATAATAAAAAATTAAAAAACCGATGATGGTGCTACTCCTTAGGGTTTCTGGAAGATACATGGATGAAAAGCGAAAGAGATAGGAAAATATAAAACCGACGGTAACGTAAAAACTAGAAGATGACAAAGAGAAACTAAAACTGAATGAAGGAGGTCGTCATCCTAACAAAGGAAAATGGCTGTTTGCAACAAAAAGTCGCATTCCCCATGTCATGGTTTTTTTTATAAGCTTAAAGCTACGCCGCTAAAGATCACTCTCAACGCTCGTATAAAAAGGTGGCAACAAAACCCCTTCAAAAAACAGAGAGAAAAACGCCAACCCCGTGAATGAACGACAACAATTAAAAGGGCACCACACAACTATTACATACTTCTCTTTCTTCATCCCACTTGCATTTATTTTGAAGTCAATCTAAAGATCACTCTCCCCATGCTCATATAAAAGGTGGCAACAAAACCCCTTTAGAAAACAGAGAGAAAAAACAACAATTACCACTTACCTATTTAACCCAACATCAAATACCATTGTATCATGGTGAAATCCGCCCACTTTTTGCTATTGGAACCGTTAAATTGTCATCAGAAGCTTTCATTTTCTTACAAGAGAAACATATCTCATGACTCGCAATTGACCTAAAGTTTTTTTTTTTTTTTTTTTTTTTATTACTCCAAATTGTCCTAAATTTTTTTTTTTTTTTTTTTTTTTTTTTTTTTCAACCTGCTAACTGTGTTTGTCACATGAGTTTCCACTAAATAGGGAAGAAAAATGGGAAGGACCCTTGAAGAGCCACATACAGTATGACAAGTTAGAATTGACTAGTCAATGTAAGATCGAAAAAGAGTGAGTTATGAGAGTGTCACTGATTACATCTTTTGTATATTGTTAATTGAAACGAAAACTTTTCGATCTGATCAAAGGTCAAACTGGCAAGACGACTACATTCCTTGGAACTTATTCGCCATGTCCATCAAATACTATATGGAAGTACTACCTAAATCGTTTTCAGTGTTCCTCTCATTTTTTCCACCCATCGTAAATTACACAAGCCCTAAACTAATTTAATGACGTTCTATACACTGGTGTTAAAAAATTCATCAACCATGTAAATAACAGAAACTAGACCATGCCATTTCAGGACAAATCCTTGAGGTTTCATACATAGCTAGAGAGTAAGAAGCAAAGGAAGCATATATTGAAAGTAACGATCAAACATAGTATTGCAGAAAATAATTAGGCATCGTTACTTTCGATGGTTAAATTCATTCCTTTACATAGGGAGAAGCAAAAGCTGAAAGATCTCCAGTAATCCCCAAAATGAGATCTTATCCAGATTTGTGAAATGCAGAAGAGGATTATCAGTTGATTTTCGGAATACACAACCGCACTGTACATCATCAACAAAATACTGAACATCCATTTTTAGCATCCCCCTTACCTCTTGTGATGAAACCGCACCTTCAACAAGAATTGCATTTTAACCTGAGCACGCAATGCATTTGAAATTAGTTTTCATAGCACAAGTGCATTAAGCTACCACAATTGAGGACGTCAATGATTTCTCAATTCTCACTAATGCTTTCATTTTTTATTTTGGGATTGAACCACCATTTATTTCAGTTAGTCATAACAAGGATCATCATTTGTGATTTGTGAAGATTTTTGAGAAAGGGTCGAGCTATAACAGTTTCAAGAGCTATCCTCTAGTTCTCTAGACCTGATGAAAAGTCATCCAAAAACAAAGTATGGCAGTTATGAAGCTTGATAAATTTTAATTTATTAGTTTTATCTATCTCAAAGTGTAATAAAAACTGTTGCTAGTCAATGGTCCTCACACAAGAGAAAGAGAGAGATCCCTAACAAAGCAATGGGCAGTGTAGCAAGAAAAAAAAAATGACAATCCCATATAGCTGTAGCAAAGAATAATTAAGCAAGCAAACAAGAGTACAATTTGGGACTTACTTGAGCGGTATTATACACAATGTACTCGTTGTACATCAGCTCAGAGGCCCTGACATTCGATCCCACTGGTTTTCCAGCAGGAACAACAACATCATCCCTCCACTTAACATATTCAGACTTCTGAGGCACCTTCTTGCCAAGCCCTTTTGTGGAATGCTTTCCTTCAGGAGGTTTATCCATGTACTGAATGATAGTAGGACTCAATAAGTAAAAAGGCTGACATAAAGAAAGAAACTAGAAGTTTGGTGCATTACTATGAGCTGAAATTTCCCCTCATAAACCCGATCAAAGAAAAAATGATATCCTTTTTCTTTTTTCTTTTTTCTTTTTTCTTTTTATGGGAAGCATCAAAGAAAACAATACTGGACGTAACAGAAGCATGCCCACATATGTTATTTAGGTATACCCGTGTCAGGTTACAAGTATCTAAACATGAGCTTCAGCAAATGTATGCATGCAATAAAAATCTCAAATTGTATATAAAAAGGAAAAAGAAAAATGTGTCATCATAAACTCACAAAAATGCACATGCACAAACTAAAATAATAAAGTTCGAGTTCACCTTAGCCTTTGTGAGCTCATAGACCTCTCCTAAGGCCACTTCACTCAGAAGTATGAGACCAACAGAATTTTTCGTATCAGTATAGCAATATTGAGCACTCTTACTGACAAGATCAGCAAAATAAATCCCCTTGCCAAACTGTAAAAATAAAAAAGGAAATAGAGTAAGCACCACAGAAAAAGCAGATAGTGCATGTTAAACTCAACACTTGCACAAAGAGGATAAAAGAGGACAAGCGAGAACAGATAAGAAACAGAACCATGTAACCAGTAGCTGGAGCTTCAGGAGGAGCTATTCTCAGTCCCTGACTAAGGATGCCCACAAAGTTTGTCAACCGAGAACCTGGCAAGAAAAGAATTATTGGTCATTTCAACTAGCATCAATCTCAAACTTCTAACTTCCTTTTACGTGAAATTTTTGCAAGCAAATTACCATGCCAAAGGAGCATTTTATTGCCAAGCTTTTGTCTGTGGGGATGGAACTTATCATACTCCCCTTGCCTTTCAAGTGAAAAGACTTCTTCAAGCTCAAGACTCCAATCCTGTAGTTACATGGTTCCAAAAACATATACAGAAAATTAGAACTAAAAAAAAATCATGAGATCCAAATTCTCGATCCAAATTCTCGGACTTGACAGGATTCCAAGGAAAACCCACCGTATGAGTAGGAGCATGAGTAGTGAGCAGATATTTCTCAATTAACTGGTAATCATCGCTGTCATGGGGAAGTGGAACAATATCACATCCGAGCTTCATGTACTTATCATCAAGAGAGTCATCATTATCAACATCAAAACCAACTAATCTTGAAGCAATCTCAATGTCCTGGAGAGCTTCTAACATTTTCACCTGCCAGGGAAGCAAAGAAAGAACTCCATCACCCTTTCTTTGAAAGCAACTTTAAGCAGGGAGATGCTAGATCTGAATGGATAAGTTAAGTCTTGATGGCTGTTTAAGTCCATCCAAATCCAAATTTCCCATCTTCCACATGCAAATCATGACTCAAAAACAGTTCATCTCTTGACTTACTGTTTCAGTAATGTGCAAAAAAATATATTGTATTGCCTCCCAGAGTTTTATTTATTTATTTATTTTAATAGCAAGTGGAATGAAAATTGTAGAGTAAAGGAAAAAGAAACCTATAAATAGTACTGCGTACCTTTGATTTAAAATCATCCTCATCCCTAATGACATGTGGATGTATGGAAGGGATGACAGTGAAAAACCGATTGCTAGCATCAACAATCAAGCTTTCTTTAATGGAAGGGTCGCGAGTATTGCTATTTAATAGATTCTGTATTTCAGTCAGTGCCTCAAATCCTGATTAAAGAAAAAGAAGAAAGAAAAATCTAAATGATTTATCACCTTTTGCTTTGCTAATAGGATCTATCATTCATGCATTTGAAACATTAGAGCATGGAAAATATATATATATATATGATAAATAGTTGTTTTGATGCGTTACCTTTTTGGATATTATTTCTGCTCAGTTTTCCGAGTGGCATTTCCGACATGTTGATCTCAAATTCCATCATAGCAGCTCTGCAAAACTTATCCCTCAGTTGCTTATACATATAAATTTAAATATATATATATATATATATTGTAGAACCTGTATGTCTCCACATTGAATAGCATCTTCATCAGCTCTGCTAAAGGAGGAGCAAGTTTGCTTTCCTCCTTTGTCTGATTTTTCTTTGATACTTGTTTGTTAACACCATAATCCTAAAAACCCAAATATTCAAAAGGATAATGTATATTTCAAGAAATGACCACCAATATGCAAAAGAAAATCTTTGGTTAAACAAAAGGGAAAAGAAAAAGTTGTAGTCCATACGATATCCAAGGGGAAAAATCTGCCCGGCTGCTTCTGGAAATTATGCTTTTGTTCCCACGCTTCCCATGGATTTCCAGTCTTCTCAAGGAATAGGCGTTTAAATTCAGAGATTGCATCTGATTTTGACATCTCTTCTATTTTGTCTCCTCCAATTTTTTCATTCCCCACCCGACCCCATTTACGGAATACGTAGCAATCAGAACTCTTATCATCTTGGATTATTTGGAGGATGTAGTAACTTTATGTGGAAAACACAACACAGTTAAAATTGGTGAAAGCTAATAACGTAAATGAAAGTTAAAGGGAACTAAGGTAGGAAATGAATATGCCATCCTAAGGAGAGGTTGAAAGTAAGGAGAAAAAAGGATGGCACATATAAAAATGTACCTGTTGATTCCGGTTGATAAGTCAGACATGTTCAATGTCGTATTATAGATGCTTTTCCCATCCTCAAGTATGTGACCAGAATCTTGCATACCAGAGCATTCATTCACAGCACTTCGTCCTTTCACTCTGACAGTTACCATGCTAGAGGACTCACCAATGGCTTCCACCTTGTAAAGATCAAATGGAAGCTTCTTTTGTCTTTTAAAGCAATCAACCAGATAATCCTCCCTAACGATTGGTATTTTCATCCTCCTTTTGATATTAAAAAAAAAGGCGTTAAGTCAAATGAAACAAAAACGCCAAACACAAGTCATATACAAGTCTAGCAAGCAAGTTAAGCATCTTCACCTTGCCTTCCTAATCTCGGCAGATTGGTCATCCGATCCACTCACAACTAAACAGTTTGTATCTGCAGTTTGGTTTGTTAAGTGAAGCAACTAATATTATACATACAAGGAAACCATACTGTAGCCATGCCTCTGATGTAGCCAATTGATTTAGGATCAAAATACAGACAAACAAGCACATACCTTTCTTGAGCTTGGCGTGAACATCTCCACCTGCGGCCTTGACTTTCCTCTTCCATTCCTCCTGCAAAACCATCCGCAGCAGAAAAAATGCATATCAAAGATTATGAAATTGCAAATGAAAATATCATCTCTGCACATTATACGAAGTACACATAAACATACGATAATTAAGGAAGATCATACCATGTTTTCTTCAGCTAATCCTGAAAAAGCAACTTTCAAATCTGCCAAGCGTCCACCATTGGATGATTGAGATTGACCATTAATAGCTTGGCTTCCACAATAACTGGTAGGCGACAGTGGAGGCAGTATCCGTGCAGGTTTTCCAACGTCTTGCGATTTAAGCCACTGCAAGCAATGGGTAATCTTTAGTCATTGTTTGCTAGCCTACATGTGCATGAGACTCGGTAAGTACCTTGCTAAGATATTGATTATTTGTATCTTCTGGGACTTTCCACTTTGCTTTAAGACGTTCTGGCTCACGAGTGGAGAAACTACACTTGCTCCAAGCTGACAGGTAACCGTGGCACCGGTACATGCTAGCAGAATAACAAAGACAACCAGAACAAAGTGGGCAGCTAGAAAGTGCTCCAAACATCATGCCATCAGCGCTAAGCAAAAAAGTCATAAAACAGAGTTACAGCAACTTTGAAAAAGAAAAAGGTATCAACAAAATGCTAATTGGTGAAAAAAGACTATCAATTGAAATGGAAGTAAAACGTGAAAACAACAATAAATACCTTACAACATCATAAAATTAAAAAATCATCATAAATTACCAGCGATCGCGCAAATCAAGCTCGGACCCCGTTGAATCTTGACCATTGGCCTCAAGCATTTCACGCAACTCAGCTGTTGTGACATGCTTTTTGAGCTCGTCTTTCAATTCCCACAGTTTTTTAGTCTGGGCCTCTAGTTTGGTCTCTAAATCAGATGCTTTTGAGTTCTTCTCATCCACATGATTATTATTCCCCACCGGTTGGCTCCTGCTTGTTGACACATCACCAACAGCTTTTGCAACTTTAGACTTCTGATCCGCACCAACATCCTTTCTCCGTTTTGCACCAGCTTTGGTAGATGACTGCTTCAGTTCTTCATCTTCCTCTGCATTGATTTGTTTTCCTAAAAGAACAACAAAGGTGAGAGAAATACGACTGACTTTCCCCACCTCTAGAGGTCAAGAACAAACTCCCACACAAACAAAAGGAATTTCATACCACTTTTCGCACTAGAAGGAACCTCCTTGACCAGGGACTGCAGAGCCGCCTGATCAGAAGCCGGGAGGGTCTCCCATCCTAACAATTTCTCCACTCGAGTAGATGGAGAGGATTCCATGTAACAATTGGCATGGTGCCAAGCCAAGCCCCTAGCTCCTTGACCCTCGGGCTTGGTGGATATACGAACCTACCAAGTTACCAATAGAACTATATAAGCAATCAATACAGGAAGAGTGTACAATCCGCATCATCGAGCAATGCTATTCATCATCTGCAGTGGCAATGATCACAGCGGGCACAAGTGTGTGGATCTCATAGGGACCCGCATTCTATTAACGCATTGATCATCGAAACTATTGCTGAAATCACTTTTCTTATTAGGTAGTAGCTAGAATATGGTGACAATTGATACAATGGGAAGACAAAACTGTACATTTCTTCATAAGCAGCGGGCTAATTAGATATTTCGTCTCAGTTTTCTGATATAAATGTTGAGTAAAACTAGTGCATATAATAATGTTGGGTTATCATAAAAAATTCAAGATAGTCCAAATACAAGGAAATATTATTTCTTTTATATATACATTTAGAGGGAAGAACCACAAGTTTGAGAAACCAACCTCTCCTTTAGAGATTTTTTTACTGCAGGTTCTGCAAGTGGCACGAGAAGTTTGAGAAACTTCAATATTACATTCCACATTCTTGACGGCTTCTGGTTTTGAGGGTTGAGCAGCACCACTGTTCTCCACGTATGCTCTGATCTTCTGCTGGTCTTCCCACCGAAGTTGCTCTATGCCCTCAACATCATCAATACTGTATTAAAAAAAAAAAAAAAAAAAAAAAACCCCAAGAAATTGGAAGTCTATTCCTTGCTTGATTGTAGCAAAACTCCTTTAAAAAAAGAAAAAGGCCTAAAACATACGATTTAATCTGCTTTGCCTTCTTCAGTATGCAAGTTGCATGGTTCCACATCTGTTTCAGATGAAAAAAAAAAAAGAAACAAAAAGGTCAAAAAAATTATTTTGTTTCTCCGATTATCGGATTGTGAAAGAGATATAAGCAGATGAGAAACATATTTCACTAAAAATGAAAATTTGAACGTAAAAGATAGAATATTTGAACGGAAATAAAGAGGAGGGTTTTGAGTATAGGAAAGAGGGAAAATGGAGAGAGAGAGAGAGAGAGAAATGAAGTGTACGGACGGGCATGAGGCCGTCGAACTGGGTGGCCTGAACCATCTTGCCGAGGCGGAGAACCTCCTTGCCAATGTTGCTCTTGCAGCTCTTGCACGACGACCGGGCCGACTTCGCATACTCCACTTTCCATGGCTTTTGGTTCTCAATCTTCGCCATTTTTTCACTTCTATAACCTTTCTCTCTCTTCTCTCTCTCTGTGCGAAGCTACCTCAAACAATATATACACAGAAATTGGGGAAAGGCAAAGACCAAAAGGGGAATCTTGGTGAATCTCTGCGTTTAGCTTCTCCTATAAGCTTTCTTTTTTTTTTTTTTTTTTTCGGACTGACTGTTTGTAATTAAAAATAAATAAATAAATAAATAAAGTCTCGTTCATTTTATCTATTCAAGTTTAAAATTTAAATTTTATTATATTATAAAGCTTTAATAAATAATCACATTTAATTTTTTTACTATAATAAAAAACTCTCATATAAAATTACATATTAATTTAAATTAAAAATTTAAATTAATAAACTAAACGACCTAAATAACTGTCTGCGAGTGTCTGTTGACGATTGCTTTGCTGTCTTGTGGCCGGTTTGGAAATTGGGGTTCAAGTGGGTTTGAACTTTGCACTAGTTTGGTGAAAGAGAAATACATGACTCATAAAACCCTATCCCTTAATTAGTTTTAGGTTTAATCTAAAAAGTTTTAGTTTTAATCTAAAAAGTATAAATATATGGACCTATTTTAAGGAATAAAAATAAAAACGGTTTCATTTTAAGAGTATTTTTTTAAATTGTTCTTGGACTAATTTTAAAGAATAAAAATAAAACCGGCTTCATTTCAAGGGTATTTTTAAAGATTATCCTTGAGAAAAAGAGACAAAAACATTAGAGGGCATGAATATGAATTTTTATTATTGATTAATATCATTTTAGTTAAGGGTCCGTTTAGTTCACTCGTTCAAAGCATTGATTTGATTTATCGGCGAAAATTTTGTGAGAGAAAAATTTTTTAAATTTAAATTTTTTTATAGATAAAAAACATTGTACATACTCAAAATCATGGCTTGAATATATGTATGAAACGGGCGGTAAATAACTATATTAATTAAAAGAGTATTAATCTAGGGTAAATGATAAAATCCAGACTCATGCACTATATCGCTAAGTTTAGTAATTTTCTCATTTAATTTTAAATTCATGTTTGTTTGCTAAAATTTTGAGTCTGAACTAAGGTTGAGAACCCAAAATTCAAGATTTTAGAGAAAACCCTTCTTAAGTTCTCGTGGGTTTGAACCTATTTCTTACAATGTTTTTGGTTTAAAACTTTGGTTCTATTTCATGTATTCACAATTCTAAAACTAACAAAACATCAATCAATCCGAACTATTTATTTTATGAGTTGATGTTTTATTCCTTATTTCAACATTACACTACCAAATGCAAGTTTCAAAATAAAAACCTCACCTATAAATTTAAATTAAAAGATTTAAAACCACACAATTTAAACTCAGAGGTTATAGTTTCTCTTTAATAGCGGGTTCATGCCTTTCGAAGACCTGATCCGATTATGCTTATAAAGGACTTGCATGATAAGGCGTTGCACGGTTTGACCAAAAGCTGCCAGACCGGACAAATCTACAGTTTTTAAACCGCCATTTTAGTTCCACATCATTAATATCATTTGCTGTTAGTTTAAAATCAGACAAAACTATTTTAGAAATGGTCCAATCCGGTTTGAAAATTTTATAAACGGTCTCAAACTAGACTGGGCTATTTCATATATGCACATTAAAAAATATGAAATATTAAGTTTATTTTTTATTTTTAAGCTTTTTTTAATCCTTATAAAATGTTATTTTTAATGTATTACACTTAGTATACGATTTTGTTATTGTATGTAACTTTTATTTAAACTTTAAGAAATATGAAATATAGTAACCAAAAAATAAAGTAAAAAAATAAAAATTAAAGAAACAACGCAAACTGTGGTTAAATTAAATCAAATTGTTTTGAAGCGGTTTGATCCGGTCCGGTTCAATCCCATTTTCCCTAAATAGTTTCGTCCGATTTGAATTCTTTCTTAAATCGTTAAAATGATCTGGTTTAAAAAACCTTACTGTTTGGGACCAGATCGAACGACACAACTCTATCGTTTAAGCTTTGAGCTTCTTCGTTTATGCCTTTTAAGTCTTTCTAAAATAAAGTGTGATTATTTTCACAAATGACCCCTCAATTACACTTTATCTTAATTTGGTAATTGATTTCTATTTTTTATTTCAAAACCCCAAAAGCCATCATTCTATTAGATACTCGTTAAAAGATTAAACGGAAAACACCCATGTGTCAATCGCATGGTTTTAATTATGGGGAAATTGATCAAACAAACACGGAATATGATAGACACATTTTATTTTGAAGAAGAAGAAGACAAGTCCTCTCAAATGCAAAAGAGGAAATGCCCCATTCGGATGTTATGCATGCATGTATTGAAACATGCAAGCGTGATGAGAGAGAGGGTGGTTGAATTTTATCGACGTCAAAGTTTTATCATGCCTACAAAATGACCGTATGCTTCTTTGCATCGTTGATATTGCACTACCCAGTCGATTAGCTATAGTTTTTCAATGTTGCCAGGTTAAATTGGACAACTCATTAATTAACTTTTAAATTGAAAGGAAATTGCCAATAAACACGATCCTTAGTTTTTATAAAATTAACCGTCCGTTTAATTCGCTAATTCGAGTTTTAAATTAGAATTGAGATATGATTTTATGTGAGAGCTTTTTACTGTAATAAAAACATTAGAAGTAACTGTTTTTAAGAACTTTTCACTGTAGTAAAATTTAAATTATAAACTCGAATCGATGAAATAAATAAGACCTTATTAAAAAGGCAAATTGGTATGCAGACAGGTAAAACATTGGCTTGTTTTTATAAAATCCGAAGCCAACGTCTCAAAGCAGGACACCTTGGCTTGTTCAAGAAACTAACGAAGCTTAGAGAACAAGCTCAAGTGAGTTGACAAACCTACAAAGCTCTTTATTATTAAAAGGGAAAAAAAAAGAAAAAGAAAAAGAAAGCTGAGTAGGATTGTGCTATTACTTTATTCTTTTTTTTTTTTTCTTTTTTTGGGCTCGAGAAAAGTTTTTTCGTTTAAGACTCCTAGTAAAAAATTCTTAAACCCGACACTGAAATTTGTACGCCAACATTCTAAGCTGTGTTCATTCGCATCACTGATTATTGTGCAAACAATTCAAGAACATGTGTAACAAAATCGTACAAAAGAAGATAAAAGCAGTCTAATGAAAATGCAAAAATACATGAATAACAAAAATGGAGAATATAATATCTAGACGAAGCAAGAATCAAGCCAAATTGACAAATGGGTTGCTAGAAGTGACCAAAAAATTACGTGTATGTGCTAATAGACATTTATGTTAGACAATAACAACTATTTTGTAAAAACAGCTTGCAGTCAGTTTGTAAACCAAAATTTTCTGTCTAAAAATAAAAAAGTAAACCACTACCGGGCCGAGCTCACTTGCTGCCTGGCTCTTCGAGCGCAATCTGCAAAATTTCGAACAAGATCAGCGCATTTCAGGGGATCCTTGAGATGCTCCTTGTAGCAAGCCAGGCAAGCCTCGTTCTCAGCAACACAGGGCAAAGGCTTCTGGTAGGGAAGCTTGAACTCCTTATCACGAAGCTCCTTTGCTCTTTGTGTTAGCTCCTCGACCATGTTCTCTTCCTGCTTCTGCAACTTCTCCACAGCCCTCTCACTCTCTTGAAGGACCGCTTGGGTTGCTTCTAATTCTGCATTGTCTGACTGAGCCGGAGGAGTTACCGGCAACAACACCGGAGGCGGAAGCGGCCATCCTGTAGCAGCCGGCCCCTTGTGTTTTGCAAGATCATCAGAAACCTGCTTTTGATTCGTTTTAGCTTGGGGTAGTTGTGGTTGAGGCTCCTGCGGTAGCTTAGTTCTCGTTCTTTTAGTCTTCTTCTTCGACTCCTCAGCCTCACCGGCAAGGCTATTAACCAGGTTGCTGCTGATCTGGATACTAAAATCACCCATGACTGGACGTACTCCTCGATAAAAATACCCAGAGACGCCAATAGAGGGTAGAAATTGTGGTTTAGAACTAAAGTTCCTTCAAACTATAGTAACCAAAAACGAAATTATCTCAAGATATTAATGTTCTTTTGCAAGAAACTTCATTTGTCCCCTAACTATTATCTTTTTTTTTCACTCCATAATTTAACATCCACAGTTGAGAAATAAATAGTCCATCCAAAAGCTCCATGGCAACAACAATTTTTTTAACATCCACATAAAGAAGAGTTAGAGAACTGGTGGTTTAGAGCACAAAGTCCCAAGCTTCCTATTCAAACAGCTAATCATCCTTTCGCCGAAAGAAACTTCATTTATCCCCTCTGACTATTCGCCTCTTTTTTCTCCTCTTAACTCTAATGCTTCAGCTGGTAGCATAAGAGCACAAGAAAAAATAACATCAACCTCCATAGTCAAAGATCCTTTTGCGAGGCTATGATTTCAAAAGACAAATTACAATGTACCAATAGTTTTCTACTTCGTTAAATCCATGTTTTTTTTTGGTTCAATTGAACTTTTTTTTTTTGTTATAGTGCTTTCTCACGCAAAAAAATTTGAAGAGAAATAAAAATCTATGAACTAAGCGGGTAGTGTATTTGTTAATTCTGGTGTCTTTACATGCCACTTGGCTGCGGTATAACTTCAAAATCTGATATTTTACTTTTATGCTAAGAATTAATAAGCAATGATTTTTTTTTTTTTTTCAAGAGAATAAATAGGAAGATTTAGGTTCACAATCTCAAAGCAAGAAGCAAGGCAATTCCTAACTCCATAACCAGTAAACTAGATCGCTTAGCAAGTTTCAGAAATCCCAAAGTCAAACCTACAATTAAACATTTATAATCAACAACAATACGAATCGAAAACAAAGCCGCGAATTTCCCTTAAAAAAGGGGGGGAAAAAAGCGAAAAAATTCCCAAATGCGAAAAGCACTAATCTGGTTGCGGAGAAGAACGAACAACATCGTAGATAGGGAATACACGTTTACCTGAAATGGAGAATTGTTGCAGAAGAGAGGAGAGAAAAGAATATCGAAGAGCAGAGACGGAGAAGGAGAAGAATCAAGAATGTGAGTTTGGGTATTTGGTAACTGTACAAACGACAAAAAATCTAAAAACGACGATATTAACCACCTTCACAAAAAGCACATAACCTAAAAACGATACTAATATTAAAAAACGACGAATACTTGATGAAAATTACATAAACATTTTTTTGAAAATAACTTACATAAACATTGTTTCGGCCTCATTGACAGTCCATTACTTAACTGTTTTCTCTATATACGATTCACTGTTTTCATTTTGATTTTGGTTGCATGCATTTTACATGTTTTGATTACATATTACATTACATTTCGTTTGTTTAGAGTAAATGAACTACATATTTATGATTTTATATATTGATCAATTGCTTCATCGGTTACATTTAGAAAAAGGACTTTTCTTTTTGGTTTTTTAAATTGTTGATTGTTTACTGCTTTATGTTATTAAATGAAAATAACGTTGTTTGCGTTTTTGGGAATTTTTTATTGTACTATTTTTGGTTATTGTGTTATTTTGAATATATTGTTATTAAGCTAAAACTTTGATTCAATATTGATCTTTTTGACTCCTATATACTTACTAAGTTACATAATCTTATTGAATGTTGGTATATTTGACTACTTTGTACCCAACGAAGTTACTATACTTGTTGTCGATTAGGTATTTGTTGTTAGATCGTAATTTAAAACACGACGGATTCTTTAAAAAATGGAGTGGAAACATCCAAAAAGAAGACATCATATAATGAAAACGACAGCAGAGTGAGAAACGACAACCAATTAGAAGAGTAGAAGACATTACAACTGGAAAAAAAAAAGAAGAGAAATATTCCTTGCGCCTATATATCCTTCGTTATCCAATGGCTACACTCTTCTTGCCTGGGGACGCTCCGAATTTAATTTTATTGCTTAATCAAAAACCACAAAAAAATCCATAAATTCAGAAAGGACATTTTGGCATCGTTTACTTTGCAGATTCGAGTTTTCAATTTGAATTGAGATGTGATATTTTTTTTAGAGCTTTTCACTGTAGCATAAAAAATTAGATGTGACATTTTTTAAGAGTTTTTTACTGTAAAAACATAAAATTAAAAACTCGAATCGGTGAAATAAACAAGACCTTTATAAATGACAACGAAGTGAGAAACTACAACCAATTGAAAAGCGGTAAAACTTAAAAAAGGACTACAATATTTCTTTGCACACTTGTCCTTCTTGATTATATTTACGCTCTACTAGTTTCCACGGGGGGCTCATTAAGAAACGACATCAGCATTTGAAAAATGACCACAACTAGAAAAACGACAGACTCTTTGAGGGCTGAGACACGATCATCTGAAGAAAACGACATCATACTATAAAAACCACGACCCAGTGAAAGCGTTGAAATGAATTTAATAGACAACAACATTCTAGGCCATGCAAGATCCATGTGAATTAACAGCTGTGATTCACCCGCGAACGCAGCATTGTCCTATTAATTTTCTTGCCCATAAAGAAACGACAACAGCGTGTTGATGAAAAAAAATCACAATAATAAGTACCACAACATATAAAACGACATACTAATTAAAAACAAGGTCATACTAGAAAACGATAATAACTCTAGAAACGACGGCATAATCTAAAATCTAAGACTTTAAAAAATGACGACAAAAAATCAGTGTTTAATTGAATAACGTTTTTTTTTGAGGATTTTTTTTTAAGGAATTTTTTGTTTTGTTTTGAGGATTTTAATTTAATAAATTCTTTTGCACATATTATAAAAACGAACTCTAGAAACGACAACAACAGATAAAATTATAAAAAAGAAAAAGACGACAAAATCATATCATTATCACAATCCTTGATCTAGCGTCGACTATATCAGCGGGACCCACGTACGTATTTAACTTCTTTGCTCTTTTACCCTCGACCAAGATTTATCTATCTTGCTCCCTCGGACGCTCACTATATAAATCAGAGCGCGTCATCTTCGTTTTTACCCATTTCCTTCCTTTTTGGTTTTTGTCTCTCTTCAGGGAAAGAAAGATCTTCAGCTTCCCTCCAAACGGTACGTGTCTTCACTCCGATTTTCCTTTCACATTTACGCCTTCAATTTCTTCCAGATCTGATTGCGTCCGATTTTCCATGACTTTCTCTTGCTCATTTCCAGTTCATTTTCGGCACTTCTTTCATTACCCTCTCTGATTGATTTCCTTTTTGTTTTTAATCATTTGATTTGTGGATTTTGTGATCTTTCCCTTTTTTTTTTTTTTTTTTTTTTTTTTTGCAAAAAATCGCACCGGAAGATTGTCAAGCTTAGGGCTACGGGTTTCGCAATCTGTTAATTCCCTCGAGCTATGAATTCTAGAAGGTTTGTTCGATTTTAGTCCTAATATTTAGTTTAATTTTAGGTGATTAGCCTATTTTTCTGATTACCTGATTCGGACATATCAAAATAACCGATTCAGATCTCTGAGTAGAATTTTTGCTTGCCCTGGACATGTATTTGGTGATGCCTTTTTAGTATTGTGCTATCGTTTGGTCTGTATTTGATTAGAGTTATTTGGGTTAGCATGAACGATAGTTCTGGAGTGGGTGTCCAACTTTGAACTTCCTTTTGGAGAGAAAAGAGAAAAAAGTTACTAAAGGGTCTAACTTTGTGCTCTAGTTGGCTACCAACTATTGATTAACTCGATCCGCATTTGATTATAAAGACTTTGCTAGTTTTGATTTGTATTTTGATAAAAATGATTTTGATTACTATATTAAAAGTAGAAGGGTTACGTCTAATTACTTCCTGATTTGTCCTTTTTTTTTTAAATGAGTTTAGACTTTTAGTAAGTTGTCACGATGGCTTCCACATAAACAGTTATAGGATACTGAATATAAATTGGAAATGGAACGTGCTTTGATGTGTTAAGTGTGAGATCAAGGATTATCGGATAATATCTGTACTAATGTAATCATTCTATAGGAAGTATGTTTTTTTTTGTTTTTTTCAAAAACAAATAAACGTACTACATTAGTCAAGCTAGATGGGTTGCCACTTTAATGGCTAAGCTAACTATGCTAATGGTTGCGCCGTTGCAGCCAAGTTTTGGTTTGAGGATGTGATTGTATTGAAAACTCTTATGATTCATTATATGTGATTGTTGTCCTCGGGAATCGAGGATAAGTTCACGTTAATGTGCATTTGCTATGGGATATATACCCTTATTTGGACGGGTAACTTTCATGGTGTTTAAACCCAAGAGTTGAAAATTTTAATACAAGACCATTGTAGCAATTTAATGAGATGTCTGTGTTCAGGGACCTTCGTGGTAACAGGGCTGCTCTTTTTGATGGCATTGAGGAGGGTGGAATTAGGGCATCATCATCTTACGGTTCTCATGAAATTGATGAACATGATAACGAGAGAGAAATGGAAGGATTGCAAGATAGAGTTATTCTGCTGAAGAGAGTAAGCAACTTTTTTTTTTTTTTTGACTGGTTTACAGATGCTTATTGCTTTCATTCTTTTTTATAAAACAAATAATAATTAGACAACCTTGTTTTGCTGTTATTTAGTTTATCTTTTAATTGTGTTTCCAATTTCTAAGTGGGCGATACCGATAATATTTAAGCTACTTCATTCTTGTTTCATTGCTTCCCTCACCAAAATTGCATGCTCCAATTTTTGAGTTCTTCTATTAGCATGGCATTTAAAAAAGAAATTATGATGGCGATCTGATGACATTGTAGTACTAAATTACTAATACCATCTCTAGGAATTGATGTCACATAACCTTGATTCTCAAATTTTAGCTCAAATATGCCTTTGTTTTGTTGATGGGATTCCGTGACTCAAATCCTTGAGACATCTTTGAAGATTTAAATAGGTTGTGTCTTGTTTAGAATTGTAGTAAAAGCTATGTTAAAGAACATTTAACTACCATATCTTCTCAGGCTGTTCTAATGTTTCTATTTATAGGTATTATATTTCCTAGAAGATTGTAATGAAAATCTTTTCAACAGTTGTCAGGTGATATACATGAGGAAGTGGATAATCATAACCGCATGCTCGACCGAATGGTATGTCTACTGCCATCATTTTTTTTTCTCCTTTTCCTTATTTCTCCCCATTGTTGCTCACATTGTCGTGGTCTGGTCCAGGGCAATGATATGGATTCATCTAGGGGAGTGCTGTCAGGAACCATGGATCGTTTTAAAATGGTAAGTAGTGGCTACTGGCCTAACAGTTCTATTACCGTCATGTTACTTCTTCCTGCAACTCTGATTCGCAAATTTGTCCTTATTTTGTTCATTCACGTCAAGAAGTGTCACGTGCTGTTTCGTGTCTATTAAAACAAAACCATAAACCATTTTCTTTTCCTTTTCTCACCTTCAGGTTTTCGAGACCAAATCAAGCCGGAGAATGTTTACGCTAGTGGCATCATTCGTGGTCCTTTTTCTTGTCATATACTATCTCACTAGGTAAACAATCCGTGATGAAATTGATACATCTACTATGCTTATGTTGAAAGCTGGAAAGAGAAACCTTTTATCTTTTCAATTTGTGATCAACGTTTATCATGTGCTTGTAAGATAGTCTGGCTTGTCTCTGTAAAGATATTGCAATGTATCAAATGGAGCTGAATACATAAAACGTGTCAAGTTTGTGCTGTCGGCCTCAAGTCATTGTTTGCTTCTCAACATTTTGCATATTATGCTCCCATTCTGTAGTTACATTGTGCGACTCAGCGTTTTGTGGTTTTTATACCTTCTTTATATATAAATGTATAAATATAAATATATATATATATATATATATTTGAGTTCTATATAGTAGCTGCAGCAAAGTTGATTAATGTTTGAAGCCTACATACCTTTACCGAGCTAATCCTTTTAAGTTCTAAGCCTGCTAAATAAATCCTGAATCTTGCTGACTTGGGGCTTTGGAACCTTTTTAGTTTTTAACGCTGTGAAAAGAGAGTAATAGACGATTCAAAGGAAGATAATTACTACCGGAAAGATGGCAAAATAACGGAACTGTTTTGGAAAAAAACTTTCGATGGATGTGAACGATTAGGAGTGGCAATTCGTGTCACGTGTCGTGTTTTGATCGTTTCTTTTTAAATTTACAGTCAACCCGAACACGACTTGGGACACGAATTTTTTTAAAAATTGCAATACAAACACGATACGATCACTTTACGAGTTAATACGATACGATCTGAAAATAACCCGTAACATGAAAGTGACCCGTGAACCCGAAATTGACACGAAAATTGTATATTTTTATTTAGTTTTTTACATATTAACAATAATTTAAAATTCATGATACACTAAATTACAATAACATCCATTAAAATTAAGCAAATAATAGTATAAGATTTTGAGTATAACTATCATGATATCACAAGTTCATAATAAAATTTAAAATATGAAATGAAAAATATATGTATTTTTTAGTTTTTTACGAGTTTCGTGTCGTATTCGGGTTAGGTGGGTCCAACCCGAAATTGACCCGTGTTTTTCGTGTCAATTTCAGGTCGACCCAATTCTGACCCGAACTTCTTTTTTCTCAACCCTAACCCATAAAATTCGTATCGTTTTCGAGTCGTGTCGTCGTGTTGTGACTCATATTGCCGGCCCTATGAACGACCATCCATTAACGTTTGGTTGGAGGATTCAAACCATGTGATTTGAACCATTTTCGCTTTACGTGAATTTTTTGTGAGAGAAAATATTGTAACGAACCATGAATCATGATTCGAATCAGGAAACGAATCCCTCTACCAAACATCCATTATACGTACATGTAGCCTTGTTCACGTTTGGTATTGGCCTTTCAGCGATATTGGTTTCTCTCCAACCGAATTGTGCTAATGTGGCAAAAATGCAAGAGTCAAGCTTTTCTGCCCCATCAATCTCGCAAAGATTATCGCCAAAAGATCGCAATTTGCAAATCTATTTGTAATTTATGCAACAGAGATGCAGTTATCTATGTGTGGGCACAAAAATTACAGAGGGCCCATTGGTTCTGACTTTCGAAATTGAGGGGGAGGGGGGGA